>NW_028261381.1:119124282-119287282 GCF_051295495.1 Thamnophis sirtalis | reverse complement strand
GAAACTGATTTAGGCTTTTTTTTTTCTTGTCTCAATCCATTGCAACTCCTTGTAATCAGACTTATTCAAAGGGGAAAGAGAAAGGGAAACAATCCATGAATGCAAAGCTAGTCCATATATTAGAGCACTAGAATTATTATTACAACAACCCCTCCCTGTGGCAAAGGGTAAGAGCCACACAGTGCTAGCCCACATGGAGATTATGAAGAAAAGGGGAAGAATGATTCTACAACATCTGGGGGGGGGGGGGCGCAATGGACACACAATTCCAGTCGACAAGAAACAATGGATGGAAACTAATCAAGGAAAGAAGCAACCTAGAACTAAGGAAAAACTTCCTGACAGTGAAAACAATTAACCAGTGGAATGACTTGCCTTCAGAAGTTGTAGGTGTTTCATCACTAGAGACTTTTAAGAAGAAACTGGACAGCCACTTGTCTGAAATGGTATAGGGTCTCCTGTTTAAGCAGGGGCGTTGGACTAGAAGATTTCCAAGATCTCTTCCAACTCTATTATTCTGTCTTCTTTGTAATGGATAAGACTATCAATAAAGGACAATATTTAGCTCAGGGTTGAAGTAAGAATAAGACTAAATGTTTGGATCAGAGACCATATTTTTTTACAGCAACATACATAAACATTACAAATAGCAAACGTATCACAATTGCTCACACGGTAGTGCTCACTACTTTATATGGTTACCGTGCTAGCCAGCAATCCAAGCTTTACTGCTACACAGCCCAATTTTCTTCAACATGCTGCCCTCCAGATTTTCTGGGCTATCTAAATTACTAATTCCTGGCAGTCACAGAACAACATTTCATGTTTCAACTGCCAGCGGGGCCGGGATGAAGATATTTGTACATGGTCCTGCACATAACTAAAAGAATCCTCATAGTCAGGATGCCCCATTGATATTATCCTACCAATGCAGACATCCCTAAGTGGCATTCTTTGCCTCTTTCCCCCTTTTTTTGAAGAGACTGTTTCAGACTGAACGTGCATTTTGCATATAAAAGTACCACTCAGTAATGAAATCAGTGGGCTTCTATTACAAAGAGGAAAGATGAATCAGACAGCCTTCGCAAAAGAATCTGTTTTGTTGTTTTAATGGGCAGGTTTATAAAACATGCAGTTAGATGATTTTTTTACTAAATTATGCTAATTGGTGTTTTAGAAGTCCATTTTAATCTGTTTTGATCACTCCAGTGTCGAAATGATGTCGTTGGAGTGGCAGCATCAGAGCTTTGCAAGGCAGGAAGCTTTTGTCTTTCGGCTTGTAAAGAAATTAAATACAGAATGCTCCTTTCTCTTTCTTTTTTTGGACCTTCACTTTTAATGGAAATTATCTGTGTCCATGGGAAACAAACAGAGATATGCCCTTGTGTTGCCCAGAGAAGGAGACTTGTGCATCATTTAGAATTCACTGCTGCATTTTCCACACATCCAATTACGGAGGGGGGGGGGGAGAGAGAGATTTCTTTACCATCATTTTTGTTTGTCTTGATTTATTTGTGAAAGACTTTGATTAAAATGCACTTACATAAGAATGATAAAATAAGCAAGGCTGGAATGACAGGAGGCAGGCGGGGGAGGGAGATGAAAACCCTGTTGCCACTTCCAAAAGATTAATTGGATTGGAGAAAGGGACAGTAATGGAGGAATGAAAATTGTCATCCTGAAAATCCCTATTTAGCTTGCCTGCTCAGAGTCTGTCTTTCGGTTTTTAATATTGGCTAGCCCAGCCTTAGAAAACCCTGCTTTGAAATGCTGTTTTTTTTTTTTCTTCCTTCCTGGAGCTATTCATTTACATGTAGAGAATTCCTTTCAGCAGCACATGATGGTGTCCTTGGAGAACACATTCGTATTCAGCGTACAGCACAGACATTTGAACCACTGTAGTCTGCCTAATTATTTAGGCCCTGTGCATTATGCCATGGAACCTAACAGCTGCTGATGGTTGGATTAAGAAGAAGAAATATTTAAATGGATGCAGGAGCACATGTGCTGTGATGATTTTATTTCTTGCAGTAGCTTTTACCTGTTCCCCAGGGTGGGCAAACTAGATAGACAGCATAGAAGAAATCATTTAATTGTGTCAACAAAGAGCAATGATGTTTGTTTAAAGCAAATTTTTTAAAAATCAGTTTTGCAGGGAAATTGATTAGTTGATGTTTACTTGACTGTCACAGTGGCTTCTGGATTCAAAAGCAAAATTGGTTTGTTTCATCTTTGGTGTAGGGAGGTAGGAGTTCCTGAGAGATCAGAAGAAAGAGATGCTATGTAAATTTGGATTAGACTGTCTGTTCTCTGAATCAATAAAACAATAGGGGGGGTTGATGAAAAATCAACTGAATCATCTATTTAAAAGAAACAAGCAGGATGGTGCTCTCATTTCTGTCCTTGTATATGTAGCTGCTTTTAGCTTTCGCTTTGTGTATTTGCTTATATGTGTATTGAACTTCTAAGACAAAGGAACTGAAAATGAACACAGTTGACTTCACAGCAGCTGTCAATAAATATCCAGGTACAAATAAGACTGCTATTTTTCAGAATCTACAAACAAAATTATACCAATTTTTCTGGTGTCAAGCGATAGGTATGAAAACACATATTTAGTACCTCTTCTATCATGAATCATACTAATTAATGGCTCTATTTGCATTTCTTTTATCATGTGACTTGATAAGAGACAGAACTCAGAAAAGAAAGTGAATGAGGGAAATGTTATATTAAAATAAGCTGCTATCAAAGGTAGTACCAAGCAATGAAAACAGAATCATAACCAGTAACAATGATTATTTGACTGATGTAGTAGATGCAGAGACCATTCAAAGTATGTCATAGTCAGTAGTGCAGAGGATGTAGGAGGCTCTTGAATTACATGCTGCTATTTAAAGGAACAAAATTGTCTTTTGAGTTTGCTCATCTTAAGAGGCTTTTGGAAACCTCGCATTTTAAAGAGATAAGTGAGTGAACAGAGGCCGAGGCTGAGAAACAATACCTGTCTGCAATGGCACAAACTTTGTAGAACAAACTACTTTTAGATTTTAATCTAGCCCCCACAAAGATGACCTTCTGGAAAGCAGTGAGGTATAAATTAGTATGGCAATTGTCATCATCATGTGAACTGTGGAATTGCATTATTTATATATATCCTGAGCATTTATTTATTATTTTTGTGTAATGCAGATGTTTTAACTGTTGATTCTTCTGTTTACTATCGATATTCTAATCATTGTTTTGTGATGTAAGCCATCATGACTTTGAATGGATTGGTGGCCTATAAATCCAATAAACAAATAAATGCAGTAAAGAAAATTTTAAGCTAACTTCAGCAGACAGCTCATCGATAAATTGGCTCTGAGTAAAATATTCATTCAGATTTAAAATGTATTGGGTGCTCAATGGCTCTTAATTAATAATTATCACCTTAGCCTATTTCACAGGAACATGATAAAGAGAAAAAGTCCATGGACAGTGGGATCTATCATGACTACCTCAGAAAGGTGACACATGCATCATAAACTTTTATTTGTTTATTTGTTTATAGCTGCCCATTTCAGTCAATGACTTTGGATGACTTGCAGTTCAGAAACATATTACGATTATATATTTTTTTCAAAAAAATTAAAACAATAAAAATAGCAAAACCAGTTTAAAAAAACAATTCAATATACACAAATGCAAGATATGTGATGTGTTAGCAATATAGCAACAGGACCCTTGCCACATTCAGTGCTCCAGAGTTGGCAACGTTTTTAAGATCTTATAAATTGTTGTGCCAAGAGGGCAACTCAATATTTACATCACAATATCTGATGCAAGTCATAAGTTACGGCATTTATATCATGATATCTTCATGACACCCATCCATTCTGAGAGACTAATGGGCTTCCTTAAGAGTTGGCCAGTGTGAAGTTGTGCTGCACTAGAGGGCCAGGGGTTCGATTTAGTAGGGCATTGTTTATGTACTTATATTCTCCTAATAAATGTTTCATCATTACTAAACTCTTCTAACCGTGATGGCGAACCTATAGCCTGTGTGCAACAGGTGGCACACAGAGCCCTCTCTGCAGGCACGTGAGCCATCGCCCAGCTCAACTCCACCGCCCATGGTCATTTCGAGCACTCTAAAGGCTTCAGGGAAGCCTCCTGAAAGTCCCTGAAGCCTTCGGAGCGCTTAAAATGACCCTTCAAGCAAACCAGAAGTGACTTCCGCTTTGCTCGGAGAGTTGTTTTGAGTGCTTCAGGGGCTTCAGGAAAGCTTCCTGAAGGTCCCTGAAGCCTCCAGAGGGCTTCTGGGGGGGCGGAAGAGGTTTTTTTCTCCCTCTCTAGGGTCCTATAAAGCCTCTTGAGCCTGGGGAGGCGAAAAAAGCATGCAAAAAAACGGGGGAAGCGCCTGTAGTGCACGCATGTACACTGAAGGGGTCGCACATTGCATTATGTGTGTGGTATGCCCACACATGATCCCCCCATGCTCCCCCCACTTATGGCACACGAGCCAAAAAAGGTTTACCATATCTGCATTAGGATAATTACTATTTTTTAAATATCACCCTCAGCAGAAATGTTGGAGGAAAAAATATAGACATTATAGATTTATAAAACCCCATGACCACAAGTTTCTAAGGTGGATTGGTATTGTTGGTTTGCATCATTGTGTGAAGAGAAACGTCTCCATTGAATCCCCACCCTATGGATGGAGATTGAAAAAGGAAGTGAGCTAATCCTTTGCCCTGCTCTCTCCGCTTTTTTTCACATTGCATTTTATTGTTCAATTTCTCCATTCTTTTTTCAAGGTTATACAATTACACTTTGGCATATTTACCAATATTGTTTATGTGATTTCTTTGTTTGTTGATTCATTTTTATTTGTATTCCCTGAACTTTTCCATTTGAATCTTTAGAACAATTTGATAAATATATTTATAATAAACTAAATCCCTCCCTGCCTTTTTTTCCCTCTCAAAAAACCCCTTTTGAGAGAACGTTGCTAAAATTGTGTATTATTGATATACGTCAGCAGAGAAATTGTCTACAATATATAAAGGTACTTCAAACTTATGTTGCAAATATGAACAATATGAAGGAACAATTTGTCATCTTTGGTTGATATGTAAAAAAATGACATCTTTATATCACAATATAAATAAATACACTAATTCTTAAGGATGCACATACAATGAAACAGACACTTTTATTTTGAGATTGATAAACAAACAACTGGAAAAAAGGCAGGGGCTTTGCTTTTATATTTGATAACTGCAGTGAGATTATTATATGCACAAAACTGTTTGGCATTACCCATTATGGAGGAATAATAGGTAATGATGATAGAATTTGCAGAGATGATTAAATTGACTTCCTTGATTGCAGAAAAGGCTATATCCATGTTTCTTGTTGATTGAAAGTCCCTTTTAGACACTTTTTTTTGGCAGAAAATAAAAAGAAATAAATTTATAGCTTATAGTTTAGATGATTAGAAAAAGGAGAGATGATAGAAAAAGACAAGAGTTTATTTTTGTAACCACAGAGTAAGAGGTAATTTTTAAATTTAACTTATAATTACTGTAAAGAAAATTGGAAGCTACACTTCTATATTTCTTTCTACTTTTTTTGCACTTCTTTCCTTTGTTCTTTTTCTTCCTGTTCTTTTTTTTTTTACTGTATGTTATTCCTTGATACTTTTCCCCATCTTTTTAAATGTCTAATAAAATTATGCTTAAAAAAACTTTTCTGAAATGTTCCTAATCTTTTTCCACTTCCTTGATTCTAATCTAAGGGACTGAAGGAACAATTCCCCTTTTTGTTGCAACCAGTCTGCTGAATAGTTTAGAACAGGGGTGTCAAACTCGTGGCATCACATGACGTATCAGGAGTTTTTTCCCCTTCCCTAAACCAGGCAAGGTCTGCATGTGATGCAACTGGCCCAAAGGTTTGACACCCCTGCTTTAGAAGATTCTGGCAGAACATAATTCTTTTTTAAAAAAAACTAAATAAAAGCAATTTTATTTTGATCCTTGTTGTCATTCTCAGGATAAAGACTTTCAAAGCCAATTGATCATTTTTCCCTGCCAACTTTTAAAACAATTAATTTCAAATTCCTGCTCATTCTTAAAGCCTTTCTATTAAAAAAAATACAACAATTCCAGATAACCCTGAACCTATACTGCTATTTTAGGCATTCAGATGTGATTTTTTTTACCATTGGATCACATTCCTTGTAATGAGGATTAATTCTTTCTAACCATTGTAACAGTTGTTGCCTGCATTCAGAGTGTGTCTCTAAGGACAGCACAAGAAAGCCTGGAAATCTATAGGCAATGGCATGAAATGAAATATATGTTTGCCCTTTTATATGCTGAAGTTGGTTGTCCAAAATTTATGCCTTCGGCTGTCAGTTTAATCAGCAGCTAAAGCTCTTTTTTAAAGCAATTAAATAAACTTATACTGATCACTGATTGGTGAGACCACTCTAATAGGGCACAGTGGAACTATAAGTATGACTAAGTGGTTGAAATCCCTTTGATTATTGAGTAAGCAGCATGGCCCATACTTCTTAGGTGAATGGAACAGCTGCAGAGGTATAACACCAAACTTTCAAGTAAGAAATGATAGGCAACATTTATGCAATCTCTTACATGGTATTCCCTCTTTTCCCATTTCCCAAATTGCTTGCACAGGTGGTAGGAATCATTAAATAGTAGCAGCTCCTTGGTGCAATTCCATGTTTATATTATTTTTCTATGCCAGAGCAATAGGATTCAAAGCTTCCTCAAATGCCAGTATGTTAGATATTCAGGCCAACTGCAAATCCACCCAAACATACTAAGTGTTTGGAAAAAAAACACTCCTCCCTCCCTCCCTTCCTCCCTCCTTCCTTCTTTCCTTCAATTTTTGCCTACATATCATAAAATAACATTCTGAAGGTTTAGGAAAGACACATTTTGCACTTTGCAGTCATTCCTTCCTTCCTCCCATCCTCCCTCCCTCTCTCCCCCCCTCCCTTCCTCCTTTTTTTTCTTTCTTTCTTTCTTTCTTTCTTTCTTTCTTTTTTCTTTGATTTTGTAATAATATACTTGAAATTTCCACTAAAATTGCCCAGTCTCCAATCCATTAACATATACATCCTATTCATTTTAGACCCATATGGAAGTCACCAATTTGGAACTCAGGACGAAACTCAGAAAACAGGTATTTGAAAAACAAAGCTTTTATTTTGTTCTACCTATATTTTAGCTGAACCAGTCTTAGCTAAATTGGATGAAATCCAGGTAAACCATATTGGGAATGGAAACTACACAAGTTTTTGTGTAATAAGCGTCTTTACAAATCCGGGTGGATATGGAAAATGTTTTTTTTTTCCCCAACCCCTACTTTATTTGTGAAAAAAATTTTTTTAAATAGAAACCTATCAACATACAAAAGATAGATAACATTTTGTGGGGTAGCTAAATTTGGGTCCAAGAGAAACAAAGTCATTTACTTTTATATCCTGAGTGGTTTTGAAGGGAATGAGTATGCAACCAAATCGCTTAATAAAATTGGATGCAGCAAACAGGATAATAAACATCTTCAAGTAAAAAAAATAAAGATTATAAATGCATGCACTGAATGAAAAAGAAGGATTTTTAATTAAGTTTTTATTTTAAAAATGTGTATGAATATTAAATGCATGAACAGTGTGGCTTCTGAGTATTGGTTTTGAAACCCAGCAATAGTAAAAAGCAGGATTTAGACCCTTTAAATGCAGAATAGGAAATTTTGATTGATTGGAAAGCCCACCCTAACTTCCCCAATAATCTTCTTTAAAACATACATGTACACTATACTCCCAAAATTGTACAAAATGCCATCATCATAATCAAGCACTTTGCTCACTAACTCAATATCTTATGGCAAAAGTTGATATATGCTTTTGTAATTCTTTTAAGAGTATAGCTGGATTTTAATAGCAGTGACTCTACTTTTGAGTCTGCAGTGAATATGATTTTCTTCATGTTCTAGCTAAGGCCCTAAGTATATTTATGCATTTGGGGAAAATCCAAATTTCTAAACTGCTCTGTTTGGATCTATTGTTCCTGAATATCCATATTCTACTTTCTTGGATTTGGTGCAGGAAGAACATTCTTTCATAGAAAATTTAATGGCAAAATCATCCCTTATTCCCAGCCACAAAAGACTCCAATGAATATTTATCTGTTTATTCCTCCCTATTGAGTGTCAGTTTGTCCATTTATTATAGTTATTTAAAATGATACCTGGATGTATAATACCCTATTGATTTTTATTATTTGAAGAATGCCTCTTGATTTTACATAAAATCTGGAGACATGATGGAACTACCCATCATGCTGGAGGCTACCACATTGTCTTGCCGGATATCAACTTTCCTTTTATTTATTTATTTTAGGATTTTAGGATTTAATTTTTTTAAAAAAAAATGTGAAATCTCAGAAGGAGCATGAGAGAGAAGAGAATATCAAAGGAAATTTCTGCAGGCCACAGAAGTTTTGGAAAAGACTACCGAAATCTGTGGAAGATAAAAATAGGGAATCTTGGAGGTCAGATGAATAAATAACAGGATATTCTACCTGTCCTTTCTGACCATACAGTGACAAGTACAAGGCTGTTCTTCTATAAGTGCCTCAGGCAAGATCAGTCAGATTTTTCTGGAAGATTATTAGCCACGGAAGGCTAGCACGAAGATTACTCTTCTCAGAGATGGTTAACCAAGTATGTTGGAGAGAGTGATGGCCAATTCAAGAAGAATCTTAGCTGTTTTGCCTTGGATGATTAAACAAAGACAAAAAAAATACTAAAGTAACAATTCATTTTATAAATTTTAAAGAGTTTTTTTTGTCCAGGAACTTATGGAATTTTGAAATTGTCCACATCAAAATGAACAATTTCCACGTATCCCTTTTCTAGCTTTTCTGAAATGTAGTTTTTAAACAGGCTGGGAGGGGAATCATCTGCTTGTTTAGTCAAAGATATCCAAAATGGCAGCTTTAAATGCTAGTCTTTTATTAATATGCTCTACTGCATCATTAAAGAGCTGAAAAATGAAAATCTAAACTCAGGAAGACATCTCTAGATAGAATCCAGTAAAACTGCAAGGCATTTTTATGAAGAGATTAATCTAAGCAATGGTTATAAGGGTTTTGTCTGCATTATGTGATACGACAGTAATTATAAAACTATTTCTGACTCCCCCCCCACAATGCTAAGAGCCAGAGTTCAGTTAAATTCAATTCACATATGCCAATAGAGACATCAATGTGTTTTGTGTTTGTGCTTCAAATTTACACTGATGAAAAGCTTTGTTTCTACCACTATTACATAGTCTAAAACAGGCTCTGATCCAGTAGAAATCCTAGTGCCCAAATATCCTGCTAGACTTGGAAGATTTGAAATATTTCAACCAGTGTCCTAAGTCAAGGACACAATAATGTTCCAGTTCAATTCCGGAAGGGATATTGATGTTTCAGCACCATAGCTGAATCAAAATATTATCTCCTTCGACAGAGGAATACATTCAAAAAATAATCAAACATCCCAACCTTAAATACTCAATTGGGTAAATCAAAACTGTTCCCAACACAGATAGTATTAGATTGCCTGTAATAACATTGTACGATGTAATCATCTGATACTGCATCATCTTATTTCAAGCATTCTTCAGGAACAAGCAATAAGTATAACAAGAAAAAAACTCTAAGCTGTGATCAGCATCGGTTTGCTTTCCAGAGTTTGCTACCCAAAACCACAAATTTGTAAAATATGTACTGGCTTGGAGATCTATGCTGCTTACAGAGTATAGAAGTAGTGATTTATAAAGAAGAAGGAAATAAGATATAAGAAAAATTGCAGACATTGTAACAAAAATTGCAACATACCCTACAGGCATAACGAAATGAAAGTGACCCAAATTAGAAATGAGAAGCAAAGCAACCTCGTAATGGTATTGATTTTTAAAATACCCTTGTATTTTCTTTCCTTGTAGCCAAAACTCTTATCTAAGGGTTTGTTACAACTTTAATTTCTCTGCTTAGGATCATCCTAATTGTGCAGCTTTGCCCATGGTGAAAGTCTGAAATAAAGAGGTCAGTGCAATGTGTTTTAATAGATTTAGAATCTGCTTTCCAAGGGGAAAAAATCCTTATTCAATATGTTGTAATCCTAAAAAATAATACAGTGCATCAGATGTAACACATACAAGAAAAAAGCAGCAACAGAAAAACTTCTTAATTGGAAGTACAACAATTAAACAAATGTCGGCAACAATAAATAAGCTTTTATAAACACTTCTCAAGATGCAAAAGGGGCAACAAAACAGTCTTGACATATCATAAGGTTTAAAATATTTATCTTAAACTTTAGTAGATTTGAAGTGGTACATATAGTCTTTGATATAAACTCAATCCCACTTATAGCCTATCCCTATTAATGGTTGGTTTGGTCCTCTAAAAGTAGTCACCACTCCTAGTGAAAAGGAAGAAAAGAAATAATAGGAATAAAAGTAAAATGTTGACATACTTCTGGGTATAAGCTGATGTTTAGTAAACTGAATAGCATCTTCCCAGCTTGAATAAAGTAAGTTGAACTGTGAATTTTTAAATGGCAAGATGGAAAATCAATTTCTGTATCCTCGGACTTGGTTTGATTTCCATTGTTAATTGAAAATTCTAACCTGCCACTTGTTGCTACTGCCCTATTGTTTGTAACTGAACTGCCTACAAAGCAGAACTAAAGTGGTCAGCATTTTTAAAAACCATAACAGTTGAGCTAGCAAAATTTGCATAAAAGGTTTATGCCTGCTTCAGAAATTATTCAGTAGTTGTTCTGATCTCACATAAGTTCAAATCTCCTATTCATTAAAGCAGCCCATCCTTTTTCAGAGAGAGAGGGGGGGAGAGGGAGAGGGAGAGGGAGAGGGAGAGGGAGAGGGAGAGGGAGAGGGAGAGGGAGAGGGAGAGGGAGAGGGAGAGGGAGAGGGAGAGGGGAGAGGGAGAGAGAGAGAGAGAGAGAGAGAGAGAGAGAGAGAGAGAGAGAGAGAGAGAGAGAGAGAGAGAGATCTGCTTTTAGAGTAGCATTAACTGTGGTCTATATACTACTATAACTCTTGTCATGTCCTAACTGGTTTGAGGATTGAGCCAAATTTGTTCCAGCTTAATTGTGATGTTCAGGCTTATCTCTCTTTCTGGTCTTAACCTTATTGGTTTTCAAAAGGTGAAAATGGTGAATGGTTCCTCCATGTATTAGGAATTGCTCGAGTATCATTGTCATCATCATCCTTCCATCAGCATGAAAGAAAAAACAAAGATGAGGATCTAAATAAGTGCAATGTTTTGTTTACAGGGGAGATGACATGAGGCAATGACTTCAAGATTGTAGCAGCTTATATTACAACAGTGGTTAAATGACAATCTTTGCTTCTTGGTCAAGAATTTTGAGGGTGTAAAATTCCTTTGAGAGGAACAGAACTTTAGGATTACCCTTACCCTCAGAAATTTTATTGTTAACTTTACATTATGCATAAACTAAGTCAAACTTCTCCAAGTTGTAGTATTGGTACTTCAATTTCCAGAATTTCAGCAAAAAAATGTCTCAAAGGTCCAGACAAAAATTATGACAAGATGCCAAGATGAGGAGTGCTGAAATAGGGTAATTGAGATCCAACTTGCAAAATCAGCTTATTAAAATGAAGTTGAAGGAGGAGAAGCAATGAATGGAACAAACCCTTAACCTTCTCCCCAGGAACCATTTCCCTGCACTATTTAAGGTCAAATAAACCTTTGAAACCTTATGGGGAGAAATGGCTTGAGGGTGTTTTGGAGTGAGGAAATAAATGGGCTGGGAAATTGTTAAGTGCCCCATCACCCTGCTACTTCTCTGTTCTTCATTCTTTGTTATTAGAGTTGCATTTGACTTTGAAAATGGCATTGGGCTTAGTTAAATGCATGGATGAGTAATAAATAGTCTCTTAGAGGTAAATTTATTTATTTAGCATATGACATACCATACATGGACTACTGTAACTATACATCAGCCTGAGGCTGGTGAGTGAGACCTCACCGAAATGTTGCCAAAACAATCTCAATCTTACATGGGAAAAGACCTGAATACAAGACCAGCACATACATACATACATACATACATACATACATACATACATACATACACACACACACACACACACACACACACACACACACACACACACACACACACACACACCAATGTCTAGGTCATCTAACTATTGAAATATGGCATCATTTATATTGAAAAAAAGATCAAATACTGGACTAGTATATCCCCTCAGCTTACCGCCAGTCATGATGTGATCTACAGTTTGACACGGGACCCCAAAGCCACACTGAGGGGAGGATATTATGCCCCACTTATACAGACTCCTGGCAGATGCTGTGTGAGGTATGAAACTAGTTTGCCTATTTATGATGCACGGACTAAACAAACTAGCAACTGTTGGCAGCCAAACTACTCTGGTTCTCAAAATACATGGCAACAAAAATAAAAAGAAAAAAAATGGACCCCTTTTTAAGAGATAAAGGAGACTGTATATCCAACCTGACTTTCAATAGTATTACTGGCAATATAATCCCTGTTTGAAGAGTGGGTCAGATCACAGAAGAGCAAGAAATAAATGCACACACATATGGAATGATTTGCCAGAACAAGATCTACAGCATATTTGCAAGGTGGAATTACAATATGTTCTTCTTCAGTAGTTCCAAGGCAGATAAAAGGTACATCTGTCAAGAATGGTACTTTTCTATGGACTAACAAACACAAACAATGGTTAAAGTGATGGAACAGATTGTGTCTTTCTTTTCAATCTGCAGGTATGGTAGCTCATTACTGAATGTTTTTCCATGATTAATATTTCATGAAAATACAAAAACAATTATAAAGTTAGAAAGAATAAGAAATACAGATAGCCCTTGACCTATGACTGATTCCTTAGTAACCATTTAAAGTTCTGGTAGATCCCCCAAAGATCCCCCAGTGCCTCTATGGCAGTTCATCCTTATGATTGATCATGGGGGTGCTGCAGAAGCCACCCCACCTGTCTCCACTCATCCCTTCATACTGGGTCTCTATAGGCCTTAGGCGGGTTTCAATTTTTTTAAGAACCTATTCTGTAGGTGTGGCTTGTTTTATGGGAGTGGCTTGTGTGATCAGGTGGGAGTGGCCAACTTTATGTCACTCACCAGAAGATGTCATAGATTGGGTAAAATGTGGTGAAGCTCATTTAACAACGCTCTTGCTTGGCAACCAAAATTTTCGGCTCAGTTGTAGTCATAAATCAAGGACTATCTCTACTTTCCTCTGCATGGCAGCCTTGTCCTAGTAAACTGTTTCTTCTTTCTGGCAATTTTCCTCTCTGTTAGAGACATCAAAATAATCCATACAATGTAGGTTTCCTGCTGCAGTAGGGGGTTAGACTAGATGACCTCCTAGTAACCTTCTAGCCTTAAATTGCTGTGCTGTTTTTCTTTCTTTCTGCTAACAAAGAAACCTGCCTGAGGCTCATTCCACATGCCTGCCAGATAGAGATAATGAGATAATGATCCTAGAGAAAGTTTGGCTCCATTCAAAAGCAGGGAATCATCCAAACCCTTTTAGAAACACAATACTCATATTGTACAAACCCCAAAACTTCAAAAACATAAAACCATATAATATATAACCGTATAAAGCCATATAACCAATTTGTTCTTTCCTGCACCTTTTCCATTTAAAGTTATTAAGATTTGTGGACTTCAATTTCCAGAATTCCACAGCCAGGCATGTGGAAAGTGACAGTATTTGTTTTTCTCCTTTGCGAAAGAACTTTCCTTCTTTCTTTTTCTTCTTCCTTCCCCTCCTTCCTCCCTCTCTCCCTCTCTCCCTCTCTCTCAAACACACACACACACACACACACACACACAAATTGATTATCTCTCCTATCCCCTTCCCTCTCTCACTCACTATCTCTCAAACACACACACACACACAGAGAGAGAGAGAGAGAGAGAGAGACACTGATTACAAGTTGGATTGGATATCTTTTCAATGGCTTGAAAGCAGCTCCTCTGCCATTCCCCCCATTTCCCTGCTGCCTTCCCCAAACACCTTTCCCATTGCAAATGTAGCCTGCTGTCTGTGTGGGAAATGCCTGGAACACAATAAAGCCCACCCACTCACCTCCTGCTGGCAGGGGTGAGAGGAGAGGCAGAGAAGCCAGAGGGAAGCCGATCCAAGCCTTCTGAAAGAAAGGGGCTGGAGGAAAGTGTGTGTGCCACAGCATGGCTCTTTGCCTGGCTTCCTGTCTCCTCCTGTGGTCTCCTCAGTCCTCACTTGTGCTCTCCCTCCTCAAGTGTAGTTTGATTGCATGCGGAGCCACGTTGCCTTTTCAAAATTGTAATCAGTAAAGCTGGGCGGAATTTTTACATAGCTTTATTCAGCTGTGTGTGGGGGGAGGGAGAAATGGATGGGGGCCTGGGGAGGAATTCACTACACTTGGGGAGGGAGAGCACAAGTGAGCACTGAGGAGACCACAGGAGGAGGCAGGGGACCAGGCAAAGAGCCATGCTGTAGCACATACACTTTCCCTGGATCGGCTATGTAAAAATCCAACCCATCTTCACTGATTGCAGGTTTGAAAAGGCAACGTGGCTCTGCCTGCAATCAAACTACACTTGGGGAGGGAGAGCCTTTGGCCAAAGCCCTGCCCAGCACCAGGAGGATGAAATTTGAATTTCTCCCCTTCCCCCTGACCCACATGTATCTTTTCAAACTGCTTCAGAGAGGGCTTCAATGCTGCTTTTGCCTCGGGTTCTCTGAAGAAGCCCCACTCTTCCATCCTTCCTTCCTTCTTTCCTTCCTTCCGCAGCTGGAATGGGTTCTAACCGGCATGGTAGATTTGTGGAACTTCTTCAACCAAACTGGTTAGAACCAGCAGGAACCTACCCCTGGCCTTAGGCCTGCTTCCCAACCACTAAACCCCAAGGGTTAGAAAGCAAAACATGAGGTGTTTTAGGAGGTGGGAGAGGCCTTGGGAGGTCCAATGAAGGGACTATACTAGGTCTTCCAGGGCATCCCACAGGGCCCCTGGGCATCCTAAGCTCAGTTTAATGACCTACATGTTCATTTAACACTTGATCTTAGCCAAAAGACTGATAAGCGAGCTGCATGTTCATTTAACAACTGCATCAGAAAGAGCAGAATTGAGGGGTTGAAAATGAGGTGGTCACATGGGCATTTTACTTAGAGACCATCACAACCTCCAACCATAATATTTTTTCAGCTTTCTACTGATCAGGGCTGTCTCCCAGTTCTGCACACTTTAAAGGGCCTCCAAAAAATTGAAATAGATTCAGAGGGCCAACAAAGATAATTGGGAACTATGAATTCCATGAGGGACCTGAATAAACTGGGCCTAATAAAAGAGAGATATTGGAGCATTCTTTAAGTGCCACATAGAAAAACAGCATAACTTTTTCCCCTTCATCAAAGGAAACAGAGACTGAATAATGAAGCTATATTACAAGAAGATAGGCTTCAACTGGAAATTAGGAACAACATCTACACATTAAGAATGGCTTGTCAACACATGCAGTTCCTTGAGAAGATTATAAGTTCAAGAATGTATTTCTTGTTTAGGATGAGGCAGTGAGTATATGTCTCTTGTCTAAATTATTTTCAAACTCCTGAATTATCGAACTATGTGGATAAAGATCTTCATCATTGGTAAATAAATCTTTTTATTACATAATATTTCCATTTAATGAGCTATTAGAATGGCAATCAAATCTAAATGTTTAACAGCTGGTTTAATTTCAACTTATCTAGTGACTCAGGCAAGATGGTGAAAGAAGACTCTTCTAGTTAAAATAGATCCTGGATCAGGTACAAGTTGGTTAAAGCTAATCCAACAAGATGTGGTAGAGCTCAAACATGATCTAAAACAGATGCAAAAGAAAAAGAAAAAAAGTCTCACTATGACAAATGATTGGGAACTCATAACTATAATATTTTGGATAAATAAATTATTTATTCAGAGTTAATTGAGAAGGAAAAAGTGTGTGTTGATTGCAGTGATGGGTTTCCATTTTTTTAATACTGATTCATTCGTGTGCATGCACGATGCTTCTGCACATGCACAGAAGCATCCGGGTGGGTGAGCAGAGCCTCCCACCACCACCACTACTGGTTCACCCAATCCAGGCAAAACTGGAAGCAACCCACCTCTGGTGATTGGCATTGACAAACCTACAAGTCAATCAAACCTGGCTGCATTTACAGAGGACTTTTTTTCAGAATGGGAATGGATTTTCCAGTTACGATTAATCATGTGACTAAAATTCTTTTAACGAGAAAGAAAAGTAGAGCTAGTTCCATATTATTTTGGGCAATTCCTCCATACAGCCACAACAGAAGAGATTTTACGTATATTTTTCCAATGATCAGTAAAGTCTCCTTTGAAGTAGGATTCTAGTCAAAGCAAGTTATCAATTTATCCTGATTTCACCAAGGAAGTTTCAGAAAAAAAGGAACATGTTTATAAGAGCTCAAGCTCTGGCTCAGATCATTACAATTTAAAAATTTCATGCATTTTCCAACCATATTCTATGTTAATTATCAAGATCAAATCTGCAGATTTGATAATCTTCCAAATTCAGAGGCTTTAGCCTATTTTTAAAGTCTACAGATAGATAAGTCCATATTTTTTTGAGTTTATGTTTTGGTTATCTACAATATAGAGGCTGTGGGCATATTATCAATTCTGCTAGTCATTTGTAACAGACAGTATACTTCTTTTTTCAATCATTGTATATGGAGCTGTGTAATTTTCAGTGTAAAATTTAAAATGAAAATGCCTGTCTTTGAGAAGTTGTTGAGGTTTTTTTCCTTCTTCTTTTTACTTATATTCTTTTTCCCTTTTAACACTATTTTCAATATCTTTAAAAATACCGCTTGTTTATTAATTACAATTTTCTTCTTTTTAAAAAATAGATTTGTGTGTGTGTGTAATAGAATGGTATTTGAATGTTAAATTGTGTCTTTATGGAGATTCTATATTGGCGAGCAACACTAGAAAATATGTCAAATATTTAAAGATAGAAAAGTTAATGATTAGATATTTGTGAAATGGTACGGGTCATAAAATAAATTGGTATCAAGAGAATATAGATAAGTGGGAAAAAGCAAAATTAATGCATGCAGTTAGTCAGTGTAAAAGGGTTCAGAGAATATCCAAAATAATATATAAATCTTAGCATATTTAACACCATTAAAGACAGATATTGCTTATCTACAAGAGTCTAATTTAATGGAATTGGATAAAACTCTATTAATTAATGATTGGGTGGCACAGGTTTACCACACAGATACTTCAACATACGTTAAAGCTGTGGCCATTTTGGTTCAACAGGATTTCCTATTTATATCCAACAGGTTATTACTGATGTAAATGGGTGTTATTTAATTTTATGTCCCAAAATAGCAGAAACTGTAATAGCTATTGTTCACGTTTATGGACCTAACTTAGATCTTCTTATTATGTTGTATGAATGTTTTTGGAATCTGTATGACTGTGTTTGTGGTAAAGTGATAATAGGAAGAGATTTTAATGAAATATTGGATCCTGAGCTTGAAAGATACCCACATTTTTTTAAAAAACAATCATTAGGAAGGGCAACAGTTAAGACTTGTTAAGATATCAAGAAATTGACATTTCAATGTTTCCCTGTAGAATGATAAAGAATTTATATAATAATGTGAGTAAAAGCCTAAAATATTTTGATTTGCATCCAGAAACATCAACTGCCCAAATTTTTGGGAAGCGTACAAAGTATATAGTCAAGGTAGAAATATTATTCCTGCATCATATAAAAATAAGAGTGAAAATAAAAGGGAAAATAATTTGAAAGATGAATTGAAATATTTATGGGCAAAGATGATTATATGCCTATCAACAATTTTATACAGAGAAATACAGAAAAAGAAATATGAATTAACTACTATAATGCCTCAGCATACAGAATTTATGCCAACATACTTATGACAGGGAGAATGGCAAAAGAACTGCTAAGATTTTGACTATTCAATCTGGAGAAAGAAAGGATGATCATTGCAATTAGAAAAGTGAAAGAGATTAAATAGATAAAACTTCAATGGGCATAAATTGTCAATTTTTTACATTTATTATACAGTATTGAATAAAGATAGTGTGTCCTTTTTAAACAAAATTAATTTCCACATTTAAATGTTATACAAAACAACTTTTATTTGCTTATTCGAAGTAGAGATTAAACAAATGATTTTAAAAATGACAAGTGATAATACCAGTACTAGATGGATTCCCTACTGAGTGACATAAAACATTTATAAATCTTTTGGTGCCAAAATTTTGTCAAGTATATGAAGAGGTACTAGAAAAGGAAATTTTATCACCAGCATTTAACCGGGCTTATATAAGAGTTCTACTAAAAGTAGATAAAAATCATACCCAGTGTGGTAATTATTGTTTTATTTTGTTGATTAATGTCAATATAAAGATTTTAACAGCAAATAAATTTCATAAAGTGATATTTGTTGCTATTAAGTATGTTCAAGAGGACTTATAAAAGCTAGGCAACCATCAGATAACTTTTGGTTGGTTATGGATCCAACAGAGTTGAATCTATTCAACTTGAAAATTACAAAGATTTATTTGTAATTTTATCATTAGATGCTGAAAAGCTTTTGATAAAATACATACAATAAACGCTAAACAACTGCTGTATTAAATAGGTTTAGATTTTGTTTGGACTTCTTAAAATTGATTAAGATATCATATGGGGATAAGACTTTACTCTCGCCCCTCCCGAATGTTGAATGAATGTTGTGTTTTTTACCGCTAATTATTTTTACTCACATTTTCTTTTTGTGTTTTGTCCTGCATTCCCCTCCCCTATTATTGTAAGCCGCCCTGAGTCCCCTCAGGGAAAAGGGTGGCCTATAAATGTTTAATAATAATAAAATAATAATAATATGGATTATCCACATCTAAACTGAAACTTCATGGCACATTTACACTTACTTTTCCACTCTTCAGAGGAACTACATAAGGATGGGCATGTCTAGTGTGTGTTAAAATGGAAAGCTAAGATTATCTCAAGTTACCAGACCACCTGACTAGATTGCATTCAACATCATCAATTACTTAGAATAACTTTATGAAGGTCTTAAATAAATGAAATTTCCCTATTTCAGGTAATTCAATCAAACCAAGGAAAGAAAGGCAGGATGCTGTTGCTTGAACATATTTTGTCAAACATAATCAAGGTTCTGTTGCAGACTGTCCAGAATAAGACATTGAAATGAAACACTTCAATACTTCATCTACAAACAAAGTAATTTTAATTATTATTTTCAAAAAGTCAGATGTTTCAATAAATCTCATAAATAATCAATAAAATTCAAAAAAAAAAATCATTCTCCATATTTAAGTCCTGTTTGATGTTATCTAATTCCTGAGGTGCCTTTAAACAGCCAAGGCATTGTTTTATATTAGCAAATTTGCTGCTTTTTATAGCAATATTTTCTTGGATTAATCAGAGTTTACTGGACCAAACTCTGTAGTTAACATAAGAAGATGGCTCTTGTTCAGAGCAAGAACAATACATATTTTCCTCTGTTTCCTGTTATGATTTGAGTTTTTTGAGCCCAGCGTCAGCATAGTTTTGATTGTTCTCTCAATATTTCAGCTAGAAAAATTCATACTTTTCTAAATGACACTTTCAACATTTGTCATAGTAATGGTAGTATACTGCTGTAGTATGTACATATTCCTGGCAAATTTTTAACTCTCCTTCCTTTATTTATCTTTAATATAATTTAATGAATGTGCAAAAGAAGGTACAGAATAGCTTTTTGTTGCTGATGTTGTTGTTGATGATGATGACAATGATGATGATTTTCAATTTTAAGATCCCAAGTAAACCAGTGGCCCTGGCCTAGTGGGAAAAATTGGCTATCTCTTCCAAAATAATCCCCTTGTGTTCATTCAAGATTAATTATGAATTTTTTAACCACTCAGTTACAAACAATTAATTATAAGTTGGTAAAGTAAAAGCATAGGCATTAAGGCAGGAAAATGCAGGGTTAAAATAGTAGTTCAAAGTAATACTGCAGTAGCTCTGTGCATCAATGACTCTAATAAAATTTCTCTCTGACTTTCCACCTGCCAAAACGGCATATTACTTGCTGGTTCAAGGCTTCTGCTAATGCCCAAGAAGAGGAAGCTGTTGACTAATGTGCAACAATCAAAATAAATGCCTAATGAACCTTGAAATGAGCCTGCCTACTGGAAACTGTCCCCATACCTGAAAATATACCCCTATAGTTCACACACCAGTGGCCACTGTATATGGAATGGAAATAACTATTATATCACTAATATAAATAACGGATGCTGGAGGAGATCTTCGGTGAATGAATTTGAAAATTAGGTTGTAAAATTAGATTGGCTTTAATATCTCAATGAAGTTGAAATTATTAGGTGGAAGGTTTGGTGTAGATTGAGCCTATCTGTTAGGTATTATTCACAGTTGATTAAAGAAGACTATAATAGAGAATCATCAAGTTAGAAAGGACCAAAGGTCACTGGAAACCAATAGCACCTATTCATCAGCCATCCTCTCGCTTGCCCTGATCAAAGCAAATCATGGCACCAGAACTTATATGCTATAGCCTTCAGTTTGCACTGGAAAACCTCTGAGCCGTAGGCTGCCTCCATCTGTGAGCCTGTATACAGCCTTCATTACATCAGTGAATTTAAGAATGAAGTGGGTGTGAGGGTCATTTCTCACAATGTCAAAATCAGAGGGTCTGAAACCAAAAAAGTCCATTACTAAACCAACGGTTGGTAGGAAATTGTAACCTAAAGCAGCCTAAAGAAGAATGGCTTCCGTGCTATCATAGCAATAGCAATAGCAGTAGACTTATATACCGCTTCATAGGCCTTTCAGGCCTCTCTAAGCGGTTTACAGAGAGTCAGCATATTGCCCCCAACAATCTGGGTCCTCATTTTACCCACCTCGGAAGGATGGAAGGCTGAGTCAACCCTGAGCCGGTGAGATTTGAACCGCTGACCTGCTGATCTAGCAGTAGCCTGCAGTGCTGCATTTAACCACTGCGCCACCTTGGCTCTTCCTAATACAAGACTGTATGAGAGGGAGGCATAAGATTTTGAATCTTGATTTAACTCTGAATAAGACTGGCAATTGAGGCAAAGCAGTGATTAGAATTCTTTTGTAATAGCTTTATTAGCTTTTCCACAGTTCCTATATCCCTGTGATGGCAAACCTATGGCACACGTACCAGAAGTGGCATGCAGAGCCCTCTCTGTGGACAATGCACCATCACCAGCTGCTCTTCCAGGTTCTGTCGCACACATGCGGCCAGCCAGCTGGTCTGGCATGCATGTACACCGGTCAGCTGCTCTGTTCAAAGACCAGCTGGCAATTGCACATGCGCGTGCCAGAACCTGGAAGAGGGCAGCTGTTCAGCACCCGTGCACGCTGGACCAGCTAGCTGGCACACATGTGGATGACAAAACCAAGAAGAGCAGCTGACAGCTACGCGCATGCGCAATGGCTAGCTACTTTCTTCTGGATTCCAATGCTCCAGAGCATGCACACACTCTTGTTTCAGCACTCGGTGCCACAAAGGTTAACCATCACTGCTATGTTCTGAATGTCTCATTTATCTGTTTCCAGCCCAGCTTGTCATGAGAAGCCTGAACCACTTTAAAAACAGAACTGTCCAGTTTCACAGTTTTGAAAATTGCAACATTTTTGATGTTACAACATCAAAAATGCAACATATTTACAGGGTTTAATATTCCTCCCACACTATCCATTTTTCTTTTTTTTTTTTAATGTCATAGTCACACCTACTTCTACCACTTCAACTTCCACAGTAGCCAGAAAACCAGCAGAAAGTGCCCCACGAATAGATTGTCCACTCTTCCCATAGGGGGACATCCTAGCACAAATTCATTATGGGAACCTTAGAGACCTTCAAAATTATTTGTAATGATTTGTAATGAAGCAGAAGAGGGAAAATATTCTATGTATGACCAGAGAGTAATTATAATGAGATGTGTGTGCTATACCCTATATAATCATTTGTGTCATTTGGCTTAATTGTGTTTAATTGTGCCTGTTTGGGCACACCTGATTTAGAATTATGATACATTTTTGATATGTGCAGAAAATTTAGCCCATGGAAAAAACCTTTATATACTTTCATGAAATTGATAAAACTAGTATCTATGAGCGGGGTGGCACAGTGGTTAGAATGCAATACTGCAGGCTACTTCTGCTGACTGCCGATTGCCCGCAATTCAGCAGTTCAAATCTCACTGGCTCAATGTTGACTCAGACTTCCATTCTTCCGAGATCGGTAAAATGAGGACCCAGATTGTTGGGGAAAATATGCTGACTCTGTAAACCACTTAGAGAAGGTTGGAATGCACTATGAAGCAGTATATAAAACTAAGTGTTATTGTTATTACTATCTACTTACTGCAGTTTCTGAGAATAGCAATAAGTAAGGAAACATGATTTTTAGTTTTCCCATTGAAATTTACCCCTGTGATTGAACAAAAATGTGACCCTGCTAAGTGACTTCATATCATTGTAATGGGAATTTAATTTCACATAAAGGCTATGAAAGATACACTCTGAAATGTTGCTGACTAAGCAAACACTTCTAGATACCAGTAGTAAAAAAAATAAAAGCAAGTGGCTTCCAGTGTATTATGAAAAGTTATCTTAAAAGTGTTGCACAGCAAATAGCATTTCCAAACATGAGTCAAAAACTTAAAATTCAGAGACGTCAAGAACTGAGATCTCTGTTTCATTAATGTTAGGATCACTAGGTTACTTGTCTGAAACAAATTAAAAGAAATTGTCAGGTTTCACAATCCTTGCTCATGAAGAATTCCACTATTCTGGGTGAGAAGCAGTGGTGGGTTTCACATTTTGTTATCACCAGTTCCCTGTGGATGCACGTGCCCCTTCTGTACATGCGCCCAGCCTTCCATGATGCACTTTGATCATATACGCACCTTCAACGTGTGTACCCAGCCTTAAAAATGTTCCTAAATAGGACGGCATAGAGCCAGGGTGGGTGGGCGGGCCCACTCACAATTTCCGCTACCAGTTCGAGCAAACCGGTCCAAACCGGCTGAATACCACCTCTGGTGAGAAGGTGTAAGTATCTGTGAATAGCTTTTCACTGTGTATCTTTGATGCTTGATGGAGATCTATGGATCACAAACCAAAGGAATGATTGCTGTTTTCCTTCTAAATTATCCTGGGATTCTATCTCATTTCCTTCTTTATACATAGGCTCAATTCAATATGATTGCACTCAGAGTATTCATCAAGCAATCCCATTTCCTCCACTGTGACTACTTTATTGCCACCAGTCTATGGAGATTCTCATTCATCTACGTCATGGTTGTCCCAAAGGTGCTTTTTCAAGAAGCAACTGGACTTTCTGGCTTTGTTGCTCAGTTTCTTCAACTTCAAACATTGCATGTGATCATGAGTAAATGAAAAGCCCTATGCTTTCTCCATGCAAATAGGATGATTGCATAATTGTCTAAAGTTAGAAAAAATGTATGATATCAACAGGGCCAGAATTTCATTGATGTGCTATCCTGGTGTATCAGCTACCATAATATCTGACTAGTGTTCACAATGTGCTTTGTTCCTGACTGTCTTGCACTAGGCAGAGCTGTACAAATGATTTGATTTGATTTGATTACATTTATATGCCACCCTTTTCCCCAAGGGGACTCAGGGCGGCTCACAATTCAAATCAGGGGAGGGGGGTACAGGCAAAAAATAAAAGACGGAACATAACAATACATAATTTAAAAACACACAGCAGTCATACCATTCGAGATGGGGGGCAACAGCTCTTTAGCCCCAGGCCTGTCGGAACAGCCAGGTTTTAAGGGCTTTGCGGAAGGCCTGGAGGGTGGTGAGGGTTCGAATCTCCACGGGGAGCTCGTTCCAGAGGGTCGGAGCAGCCACAGAGAAGGCTCTCCTCCAGGTAGTCGCCAGTTGGCATTGGCCGGCGGATGGAATTCAGACGAGGCCTAATCTGTGGGATCTAATCGGTCTATTGGAGGTAATTGGCAGCAGGCGGTCTCTCAAGTACATGAGTCCTGCCCACCAATATTGCTGTATCCAGCAGAAAAGCAGAGGAAAATGGCTAGTAGAAGTCAGAATAAATTGTGGAAATTACCAGATATTGCAAAAAAAAAATGAAAGTGGAAACATTCAAAGTCTAACAAAGAAACAGAAAACAGGCTATGTTAAAGTACTGGTAACAGGCTGATAAGTAGACATTGACTCAATAGTCAGCTGCCTACAGTGGAGAACCTTTTTGAGTCCAAGAGCCCAGATAAGGCTATGAATAGCCATTTTTAAAATCATGAAAAGGACACCAGCCATCAATATTTCCCAATTCATAGGCAGGTTCAAACTTTAATGTTTCATAAAAGCAACTTTTTAACTAACCCAGGATGGAGTTGTTCTTACTCTTTCTACAATTTCTAGGATTTCACAGTGATTCTAGATTTTCTTCCATAAGAGAGCAATTTTCATGTCCTCAAAAGAGATAAGTCATCAGCTGGAGCTCAAGGATCTCAGTAACAATTTGCTTCTCATTATTTTCTAGTCAAGCATTCTCTTTGAAGAAGAATTGATGTAGAGGAGGGTGTTAGAAGCTGTCATAGTTAGAAGAGAAGTTCTAGATTAAGCTGCGGTGAATTTCTTTTTAATATAGTTTCACAACTTTTCTCAAAGAAAACCAAACACATTTGTGCGAACCATATCTTTAGTTCAATTAAACAAATTAAACTGGCCGGGCAAAGACCATCTGGCAACTTCAATCTTGTAAATTATCAAAGTATATTAACCGGGGAAAATCTTCCAATAAACAACAAAGTCAATATGAAAATGCAAGAAAGTATCTAGGGGTGTCTGTGCAAGTGATATCGGTTTGTCTATTCTTCTCCAGGTTCTTCCAGCAAATATACATAATAGGGGGAAAATCCTATCCAGATCCATGTGCAATAATAACTTAGATGACTAAAAAATGACTAAAAACATGTTGTAATTTTACCAAAACGGAAGCTGCAGACCCAAACCCCACCACTGAGACTTCAGAATATAACTATCAAAGCCATTTATTTTATAAATTGTTAAGTTCTAACTTGATTACAGTGTTAAATTTCATTCCTTTGTTCTAATAATTTCTTGGAGGAGTTATTTTAAAATAATTTTGTTTTCAATGTGCTGTTGAAATTCACCATGCTTTTTCAAATGAATGAGTGAGGAAGCAATACTTTTCTCAGTTGACAGTAACTTGATGACATATAATCAATCAATCAACCAACCAACCAATCAAACTCTTCTCTATAAGGAGAATCCCATAATGAACTATCTCAGCAATGCAATCAGTCCAAAGGACATATGACAACATTCATGTCTATCTTACTGAGTTATCGTGATCTTTCTACAACAAATATGCACCAAAATTCAGGGCACATAACAGTAAGCCATAAAGTAGCTTATTTTAGTTAATATTAAAATATGGACTCATTGAACTTCACATAGCCTTAAGGCTTTCTTAGCAAACCATGTTTTTTTAAAAAAAAATTCTGGAATTGGTCAGAGAAAGAAAAAGATAAAATAACTTTGTCTAATTGTACACACATAGCAAGATACATAAATTCTGCCTCGTTATCCCTGATGATATTTCATAACAAATGATCCCTCTCCCGTATCTTTATTTTTCAACTCTATTTTTCTACAACACAAGCCTTCTAAGCATCTCCAGGATTGCAATGAAAAGCAGTAAGGCTTTCATTCGAATGGCATAAATCTTGTGAGCTTTGGAAGAATCTGTTTGCATCTGGGTGAACGTTTCACTCATGGGGAAGATAGCGTGTACTATGCTGATCTTTATATCTCCTGCTCCTCTCCCAGTGTTGACTTTTAACATCTCTCTGGTGCTTCAATATGCCATTTTTTTGCTCACCCTCTCTTTAGTTGTGAAGCAATGGTGTGTTTCAAGATCAAAGTTCCTCTCTAAGGCTCTCCTGAGATCCTATCAGTAAACAAAGAGAGCCTTTCTTCTTTTCTTTGTGGGCATTATTGTGCCATAGAAGGGATTGATTTTTCTTTTTGAAAACAGAACTTCAGATGAAAGTCTCTTGTCTGCATAGTTTATACAAAAAGTTTGTAATATTTCCTTTCTCCATAGTGCTATAAGACCTCTAGCAGGAAGACAATTAATATGAAAAATGAATGTTTTATACACTAAGAAATGAGAGACTCTTTGAATATCAGCCTCATTAAATCCTCATTACTTACAGTTGAATCTGTTCGAATTATCCTTGTAATTTTCCCACTGCTTTTCTGTTTCTTCCATTATTCTTACTGGCAACATTTTTGTCATATTAAGTGTCCAAATTTATACAAAGTACTTAATTATTTTGACAGTATGTAGGAAAACATGTGTGTTGAATAAAAAGCAGGTTGGCTTATATAAACTATTAAGTGCATAGCTAGGAAAAAACTAAGAGAAACTAAACAAGTGAAATGAAGGCAGGGATTGTAGCTCAAAAGAAAAAAATATAATGAATTTATCAAATTAAAGGGAATTATCAGCCAAAGTAATTTTATGTGCTTTGTCCTCATTGTTATTTTGTATGGAATAAAGCTAAAAAAAGAAGACAGGAAAAAAAGAAATAAATGAAATAAATTATACCATTAAAATGAAAATCTTGCTGCCTTTTTTTTTTTTTTTTGCATCCTGAACAAACCCAGAAGGTTTTAATGAAGAACAAGAGGATAGCTGATTGGATTTCTCCATAGAGTTAAATCATTACTGCAGAAATATGGTCCTCTCTTATTAATTTCGGTTCAGAAAAATTAATTGTATTATACCCATCTACATTTCAACATCTCCTGCTCATACTGCACTATCAGTCAGCTTCTTCAAGACAAAGCTTCAGATCATTGTACCAATTAAATGAAAAACAAATTCCTCCCCATCATTATTCCTAAAATCTGCTTTTACAAAGTTACATGTTAATGTGCATTAAATAGCCACTATCCATTATACAGTGCGTGACATTCAGGAAGCGGAGAAGTTTGGCATTTGATAATTCACATTATTTGAGATGTGATATCTGGTGTTTGATTTCTGATGGCTTTTTTACAGTTGAATGGCATTTCATATTATTATCTGTTTGCTAATACATAGGAACTTCCAGTATTTTAGAAATTGCTTATTGAGCTATTGTGAACCCAGGCAGAAAACATGTCTTCCAACTGCACATATCCCCCTCCAGCAAAAAACAAAGAAGAAGAAGAAAATATATATTCTTTAGCTGTACTAGGACCTCCTAAAAAGGAGTATCCATGGGTTCAATTGACGTGCTAGATAAAAGGTTACCATTAACACCATACAACAAACTCCTTTACCTTATTAACAACAGCTTGGATCTTCTTTACTTGCCAGAGTAAAGTTATCCTTTACTTCTATGGGGATTCAATGTTCCCTGCTGCTGCTTAGATTAAAACCCAATATTCCCTTTTCATGGTTAGCAGTACTGTTCTTTCTCCTCATCCTTATTTATTATCAGAAACAAGAAGAATATTCAGTTTTAAAGCATCAATATTGGTAACTTCTTCAATAACAATAGCTTTCATTCATACCTTTCGTTGTTTCTTTCTTTTTGTGCTTAAGATGGTTGCCTCTAGATTTACAGTGAATCGATGAGAACATTTTTCATTGTAAGTAGCCTTTGTCATTTAAGCTCCAACCTATGGCACATCTTTTAACTGATTTTCTGATTTATTGATTTCAAGGGAGACAATTAATGGTGTCATGATATTTACATAAAACATTCTCACCTATCGCTGCTTTTTTTCACAAATCAGAAATACTAATTTTCATTTTGCCGGTGGTTTGCTCTCCAAGCTTGTTTCAATTTAGTTTCTGAATGTTCTTTTACCAGACTAGGTAACATCAACAGGATGTTCTTGTCCTGTTCCTCCTCAGCTTATAAATGTCTTGTGTGCCAGTTTGGTCAGTTGGTCATGTGATCGGTTATTCTGAGCAGTTTATTGGTTCTCTTGTTTGTTGGTTATTCAAATACTACTTTTTATCCCAGTAAACAGAAAATTTCCTCCCAACTGTCGATGCTTACTGTATTCCATTAGCAGAGCATAGGACTCTTTACCTACAGCTTCTCACTCACATTTAGAAATTCTTTCTTTCTGAAAACAATGCACATTTCTATTTATTCTTTGATAGAAGCCAATTAAAGACACAGAAAGCTGTATTTTGATATAGCCTGTGTTGTGACTCAGCAGATGTCTGCTGTGAGTCTTTTCGGGATACAAGATTCATTATGCAGCTGGGGCTTGTTAGAGGCAGGTTTGGAGATAAAAGGATGGATGCTGCCACGCCCTAGTCGCAGGAGTCAACGTTCCTTCGTGCGTTCCTTGTTTGGTACAACATTGCTTGATCATCAATCGTGATTTATGGAAGATACACTTGGATAAGTGCTTGGTGACTTCTGTAACCCTGATTCATGGAGACTTTGGAAGAAGGGCTTTGCTTTCGTTTGCTTCACCTGGTATTGCCGTAAGAAAGATTTGTGTTTCAGTCCGTTATCTTCTGGCAGAGACTTTAATTAGTTTATTTTTGGGCTCGAAGCCAGTCTGAGCCAAGAACTTATAAAGAAAGTTCCTTTTAAGTTTATTTGTCTTGCCGTTTTTTAAGAGCCGTGAAAGGGGGACAGAACAGCCTGGGAGTGGTATTTGTTTTCCAGTTCAGTGTTTTAGATTCAACTGTTCAAATTGATGAAGGTGAGACCTGGAGATAGGAATATAATATAGTGTTATTATATTTGCAAAGCACAGCTGAAAGCCAGTCTGTTTGCAATGATACTTTTCCTACCAAATAGTAAATGCCCTGCTTCCCACGCATCCAAAAAACCCCAACATAATTAGACCTCTATAGCATGGCCATTTGTGATCATCAGGATCCTGATTCATGATGGTTGGCTGCACTTTAGACATGATTTTTGTCTCAGAGCAGATGCATCAGGATTTGAATTTGGAGAACACTAACTGTGGGAGATTTTGTATCAACATGGTATTAGATAGTACATGGAGAGTACTCAGGTGTACATGTCAACCTCGGGCCTTGTGAAAATAGAGGCTGAAGTGATGTCCTAAAGATTTACAGAATATTGGGTCTGAATAGACTTCTCCATCCCAATCCCAACAGACTGAATGGCTGTGTATTTGGAGACCATTTGAGTCCAATGATGGATATTATGACCTTGTTTCAAACTGATCTGTAAACTGGAGGTTAGATAAATAGTGAAATTCAATTTTTTTACTACCGGTTTTGTGGACGTGGCTTGATGGGCATGGCAGGCGAAGGATACTGAAAAATCCCCATTCCCACCCCACTCCAGGGGAAGGATACTGCAAAATCCACATTCCCTCCCCACTCCAGGAGAAGGTTACTGCAAAATCCCCATTCTCTCCTGATCAGCTGGGACTCGGGAGGCAGAGAAACAAATGGCGATGGGGCCAGATAGAGGTGATATTTGCCAGTTCTCCTAACTACTCAAAATTTCTGCTATTGGTTCTCCAGAACCTGCTGAATTTCACCCCTGGGTTAGACCTAATTTTATAGGTCTAAAATGAATGAAATAGCAATTCCCCTAAAATTGAAAAGCTGCAATATTTTTGAGCTGAAGAAGTCCATGAAGACCTGGTTGTTCCAGAAAATATTTGGGACTGGAGTAGAAATCCACCCGCACTTGTCCCCAGTTTCCTGATGGTCCATATCAGGGAATGTTTCATTATACATTAGGATTAACTATGATTAAGTACTGCTAATGTATTATTTACCCCTAGTTACAGCTGGAGCGTATGCCATTTAGAATGAGTTGCAAATTCAGCAACTTGCCTGAGAAATAAATATTCCCTTCTGTATGTGTGTCAAAATATTGAACATAGCACTCAAAAATAGCTCACTAAGCTAAATCTAATCTCAAACCATAAGGCAATAAGCCCCCACTGTGATTTAGTGTGCAGAGACTTCAAACAAGGCTAACAAAACAAAAAATAAGTCAAAGAAGCTGGGTTCTCTCCCTCCCAACCTTTCACCTGCATGGGTGCTGATTAAATGCAGATCGGAGGCCATATAGGGCAGACTATAGTATCTCCTTGATGTGTTCTGGCTGGACTTTTTCCCAAAGCCTGCTTGGAAAAGCACTTGCATTTAAGGAGCAATATTATTTCATATTTCTTTCATATTAATTATCTGATCTTCACTATTTTCCCAGTATACAGTCACTATTTTATATAAAATTAGACAGAACAACGTTACTGTGATGGTAGTGGAGTAGCTCTTGAGCAAAGCATCTAATACATGCAATCCTTACCAATTTATTTATGGCACAAGAGGGATATTTAAACCTCCTTATTCTTTTATAAGGTCCCAGTACACCTACTTCTAAGCAGTTATATATACAGAGCTAACAAATGTCAGATTATATACATAGCATGCATCTAATTATCCTTTAAAGTGAGTTTTCATGTTTGGATCAAGAAGCCCATATATGGAGGAAAGAAGAGCTAATCTTTTTCAACCAACTTGTTTTCCAAAATTGCTCTCGTATTGACAATATTTCCAGATATAAAGGGACTTCTAAAACACTCTGCATATATTCTCTTGAATTTTTTTAAAAAAAATTTGCAAAACTATTGGTCTGAAGTCGAAAAAATAAGTCTATAAGAATTCCTCATCTGAACTAGACATTGTACACTTTCTCTAGAATAAAATAAAAACAGCAGGGTAACTATTGCCTACATATTTAATATAAAATGTAATTTAGATCTCACATTATCTATTTATGTGAGGATTCCAATTTGTGCTATTAATAACTTGGCATTAACCAGTGATGCAAAGAATAAGGAATCTTTATCTCACTGTGGCAATTAAATACTGTAAGTAGTAGAAAGAAAAGAAAGTGAATTAAGAGGAAAAGGTGTGAAGGAGTGGGCAGGGTGAGGAAACAGTTGAACCAAATAATGAAAAAGTAAAAAAAAAAGTGGTGGTAAGGATCCAGTGCCTAAACAACATGCCTCTTTGTCTAGGATTAGGCAAATGTTTGATGGACACAACATAGGAGCAGCCTGCATTCTGAAGTCACAGTAACATTCTGTCCTCTGACCTTCTATATTCTGCACATAGAAAACCAAATAGAACCCCATCAAAGACAGATTGGGAATGCTAGAAAAACTAGCAATATTAATAAGGCTGAAAAATCTTGCTTCACTATACATTAAGATTATAATTGAAATGTTATTAATAGTGAGAATTATATGTAAGTGGGATAGTAGAACATGGGAAATTAATTAATAGTGAGTATTTTAAAGAGCAACAGGGAATGATCTAGCACTACGTACTCTCAGAATATCAACCAAAATCAAATGTGTTTCTTCATCTAGAAAAGTTGGCCTATCTTTGCTTTAAATATATTTTCCCCAACTCTTCTTCTCCTCTTATGGATCAAAAGTGAAGAGTCCAGGTAGTCCTTGATTTACACAGGTAATCCTTGATTTAGAATTACAATTGGGATGAAAATTTCCATTGCTAAGCCAGGGAATTGTTAATTGAGTTGTGCCTTGTTTGCCACAGATGTTAAAAGCATCAACTTTGCATTGCATTGACTTTGCTTGTCAGAATCCAGCTGGGAAGGTTGCAAAATGTGACTGAATGACCCTGGGATGCTTTGACAATTGCAAAGCACTCAAATTTTGATCATGTAACCAAAGGGATGCTGCAATCCTCCTGCATGTGAGGATGTGTCCCAAGTCACTTTTTTCAATGCTATTGTAACTTTGAACAATCACTAAAGAAATAAGTCGAGAACTACCTGTAATTCTGAGTTCCTTTCAAGAGTGATTTGCAGAAATTATAAAGTGGGATTAGGATGCTGTTGAGTTATATCATTCCTCAACTGGCTTTAGCCCTTGCAGAGATGGATCAGCGATAGTGCTGAATTTTTTTGCTGCTATACCAGAAATCTTTTAGCTGCTATTAACAATTCTCCCTAGCCAGAAATCTTCTCCTTCTTCAATTGGCCTTATTTTATCTAGTTTTCTTTACATAACAAAAGAGAGATTGCATACAAATATACAAGATATATTATACAGATTGATCATTAAAATATTATTTTATTGTCCTATTATTAATGTCCCATATTAAGTTTTACTTCTCGTTATACAGCTGTGAGCCCCTGCAATGAATGTTATGTATACATTTTATAGCACTAAAAATAATAATAATGAATCCACGGAGATGTTACAGTGAAATAAGATTGTATACCCTAAATGGAAAATACATAATAGACATTTGAAATATAGGAAAATAAATATAATTAGAAAAAGTAGTTTAGTAAACAATTAATGCTATCCATAATTACAATATGCAAACAAAGAAATCTTGAGGGAACAATTGGACAATAATGAGATTTTAGGTGCTGATTGCAAATTATTTTCTGAAGTAGTAAAAATAAACTTTCATACATAAAAATGAGTAAGAGAAACAGATTTTTTTTAAAAAAATGCTATTCAACACTTTTAAAAAGCTTGCATCATTAAAAATTATAGTCAATATGTAAAGCCAAAAATAGTAATAAATATCACTTTAGGATTTAATAGAGATTCCTCCTCCTTTAAAAGCTCCCCCTCCCCAAGATATGATTATAATAACCTTCTATTAATGAAGCAAGGATTATGCAGAAAAAAATATTTTGCATCTTTCTACAAGTTCCATTTAACTGGATGAAAGTGAATTGCCTTCATTTTTTGTTTCAAGGGAGAGGTCATGGAAATTCTACTGGGTATCATGGACATTCTACTGGATAGCATGTGATGTTCTTGAATTATTAAGTGATAAGAGGGCCAAGGGAAGTACATATGTTATATCTTACACACATGTATCATCTAGCCATTTTTATCTTCCCTGACTTCTCCTATCTGCCTGCAAATCCTTGAGGAAAGCATAAAATAGCATCTTCTGTTCTCAGATGAAAAGTTGTGAGTAACCAGAAAGTACTGAAAAGTACTTTCCTTGGAGAAAACTCCTGTGAATCCCTTGCACTGCAAGCGATCAAACCGGTCAGTCCATGAGGAGATCAACCCTGATTGTTCTTTAGAAGACCAGATCCTGAAGATGAAACTCAAATACTTTGGCCACCTAATGAGACAGAAGGACTCACTGGAGAAGAGCCTAATGCTGGGAAAGATTGAGGGCAAGAGAAGAAAGAGATGACAGAGAATGAGGTGACTGGATGGAGTCACTGAAATAGTCAGTGTGAACTTAAATGGACTCCAGAGGATGATAGAGGACAGGAAGGCCTGGTGGAACATTGTCCATGGGATCTCAATTGAACAGACATGACTTCGTAACTAACAACAACAACAACTGAAAAGAATGCCAATGATGGCATGTACATCTGCTTCCAACAACCACTTTAAAAAGCCAGTTTAAAAAGAAAAGAAATAAATACTCCTAGGCCAAAAATAAAGTCAAAAATACAAGTCTCTTTTGCAGGGAAGAAAAAGGCTTTTCAAAATTACAAGATGAATTTCAGCCTAGTTTTCAATGAAATCATCAGGTTTATTGGTCTAGTTTCACTGAATAGATAAGGACTTCTGTTATATTAAGCACAGGGAAACTTCTTTTAATTTAGTGGGATAAATGCATAAAATGCAAGTTATTTCAAAATAGTCATAATAATGATGGTATTTGATGGCTTTTGTATCTGGATTTCTGTTTCCATGATGCGTAAAGAATTCACCTGAACAGTCCTGAGCTTTTACTTTTCAGAATATCTTATAAAGACTCCATAGACATACAATATATACCCAGCAGTAAGATTTGATTCTAAGTATACATATATTGAGAGCCAGTTTGATCTAGTAGTTCAGGCATCAGGCTAGAAAATGGGAAACAATGAATTCTACTCCCACCTTAGCCACAAAGCTAGCTAGGTGATCTTGAAACAGTCTTTCTCTCTTAGCCCTAGTAAGGAGAATGCAATGGCCAACCATTTCTGAAAAATCTTTCCAAGAACATTGCAGGGTCTCCATGAATGAGATACAAATGAATGAGAAAAACAGAATAATCTAGAGTATCTAGAATATTCTAATCTAGAATACATAGCATTTTTTTTAAGTTTATAGCTAGTTGAAAAGATATTTCTAACTCTTCTTTAATTAATTTGTTCAAAAATAAATGAGGAAATGTCGTCTCATTTGTTATCCAATAGAGGAATTGTATTTCTGGAATTAAATTTTTATTTACTATTCCCAGAGTTATTTTGTATAATTTTCAAAATGTAAAATTAAACATTCCAGTTTCTGTAACTATTCCTCTTTAAAAGCAAATCTTAGAAAATTCTACAAACTCCAAAACAACAGTAGTACAGTTTGCCCAAACAATGCAATTTACCACGTATTTAAATATATTAGGCACAATGAAAAAGTTAAGTTAGCACAAATGAAAAAAGTTAGAATCTGAATTCACTTTAGAAAGTAATAAAAAAACACGTATAATACATTTTACAGACCTGAGGCAAATTAAACACCGTGGAATAAGGTAAAAGTAGAGAAGGCATAATTTGTCCAAGTATAGGAAATGGTGCAGATAAAATTATTTTTATTTAATTATTTATACTATCCAATTTTGTTTAAAGAATAAAACAGTAATTGTATAATAATGCTTTTAAGATTTTTTCTCAAGTGCTAGAAAAAACTCCACTAAAATGCAATCCCTTATTAAAAACAAAAAAGCTCAAGTAATAAAAAGTTAATGATTCTACTAAGGCAAAAAAATAGCAGCAATAAACAAAGAAAAGTTTATAAATGAACACATTCAAACAAAAGGATATATGTGCATATGTATTGTAATAACACATTAAAAATGGATGGTAAGAATATTAAGGAAAATTCTGTTTGAGCACTTGTAAAGAATAAGGGCCACCTCTTCTCTAGGTAATTGGTTACACTACCAAACCATTATTACTCTGAGAAAATATTTCCAATATTCAATCAGAATATGTCTTCCTGTCTTCCTTCTTTTTTAAACATGGCTTAGTAACTTTCATTCTTTCAAACTTATTCCAATTTCCCTGAATTCTTCTTTAAGTGTGGTACTCAGAACATAATACTTAAAGCATCAGAAGAAGAAAATGTAGAAGTTGTTTATCCTGCTCAACAGAGAGTTACTGGAGAAAGAGTTTTCACAAAGCAATTACTTGAATTCTTCCATAATCCACTTTCCAACATTTAAAAAATATTTCTAACATTCATATAATCTCTTACATTGATAATTAAATTCCCCATACATTCAACACATTAAACTCCAAGGTCATGAGGAAAAGCCTTAGTACAATAATAGTTTTGTGTCCTTGAATGGTGTTGTTCTGTCTCCAATCTAGTATATTTCCAAACCTCTCAAGCAAATGAAATAATGAAATTTTCAGAGCATACAGATGGTCATAATGGCCTATAGCTGGCCTTACCTTAGAAGCTCACACTTGAGGCTGCATTGACCAGATTTCCACTAAATAAAGTATTTGTGGAATGCCTCTTTAGGGGAAGACAGCCATAGAAATTATTGCCCTCAAACATTTTTTAAAAATATTTCCAACATTCATATATTTTCTTAGATAGATAATTAAAGGCCCCATAGATCCAACACATTAAACTACAAGGTTATGAAGAAAAGTACTCTTGATTTTTTTTGAAGTTATAGATGTTTCTGTTTATTTTGTAGAAGTGTTAACACTTCTTTGTTTATTTAAGCAGCTATGAAATTATGGATTATTTTGGCAGAAACTATTTAAAGATTTTAAAATTTATAACAGTGTAGAATCTGAAAATCTCTCTATTATTACGTGCAGGATGTTTCAAATTAAACCAAGAAAGGACAGCCCAAGACAGATTTATATTGCTTACACATATTTGATCAATTGGATTGTGACTGCTAAATTAAATTAAATTAAACAATAGATACCATCCAACTTTATGCTCTTTCACATAACTGCATGAATATTCAGCATTTTACAGATGAGTCCAATTATCCCTGGAACTTCAATCAATATGTTTTTGCCTACTTCATTGATTAACAATAGTTTTGCATTAGATTTCATATTTGCATGAGTGTGTATGTGTGTTATGCAATGAATTGGATAACATTATTTAATAATATGATAGCTACAACCCTAGAGATTGTAAAAACTGTTTACCTGATAACAATTCCCATTTAGTTCAGTTGGTTTTTTTCTGAATAAATTATCAAGACCCTTGTCTGTTAAGTAAACTTTTTTTGCCCCTCATGTGAGCAAGCTCTGTCTGTAGAAAAAGCAATGTTGTTATCTTGCAAGGAAGAGAGAATGCTGTGATTTTACACAACTTGTAAAATCAAATCTTGGGTGGGGAAGTAACAGGAGAATGTGAAGTTAATGCATATTTATCAAAATATTAAATTAATCCCATATGCATGAAAAGGAAAACCGTATGTTTTGACTCTTTCTTAGTTGCTTGAGTCAAGCTTCTGTTTATAACTTCATATTTTTGTGTGACATTCCAGTTTGCAAGATAAAGGATTTTCATGTGTTAGACTCGATGGTTCTTTTTGGCAGAAAGGAAAGCATTCATGTGCTATGTTATCTCTTGAGACACCAAAAACTGTGCCAGAAACAAACTAGCTATTGATGTTCAAGAGAGGCAAGGGTTTAAAGAATGCAAGGGATCATCTGGTGAGCAGATTTCATCATCATTTGCATAATGCTGGCACTTTGTCTTTCATTTAATCCTCTTTTGTAAGGTGCTGGAAGATGCAAACGCTGGAAAGTCCTTGGACTGTGGTGACATTTGACTAATTGTCTGCTGTCTTTCTGGGGCTCCAGGCAGACTTTGCAGAGAGCATCTGTCATTGATCCCACCTCTCTTTGAACTCACGGCTGGGCAGCAAGACTGTCAATATGTTGTTAAGTAACTGAATTGAGTGTCAGAGGCACCATCCAAATTCAGTATCGGTGGGAAGAAAAATCGTGAGCACAGAAGGTGACTGAACACTATGACAATCTTTCCCTGATGCCAAGAGGGAGAAGTGCATGTGGCAACATGGTGACTTCTCTCTTCCTCAGCTGTTTAAGACCCTGATGTGTTCTTGGATTTTCCCCAGGTCTTTTAGCAAGGCATTGAGCAGAGAGAATTGCAAAGCAACCACATGCCCTTTAGTAATGAAGCCAAGGGAAGATGAGAGCCAGGTTTTAGAAGGATTAGAGAGCATGATGGGAAAAGAACTGGCAAAATATTGTTTCTTTATGTCATTGAAGCATTACATCAGAGTTATTACAGGTGCATCATGCTACTGAACCAAAGCAATTAATTTTTCCATAATGTCACTGCATGTTGGATCTAATATTTAGTCTTTTAAATGCATTGCTGTAATTTTAAATAAAAAAGAAAAGGGAATAATGCTGGTACAGATTTAAACAATTAAATAAAGTGCAATAAAAAGGGGAAAGGAGTCCCTAAAATATGGGTAATTAATCAACAAAACACCCTGTCAACAAGAGTGCATATAGTCAAGGCTATGGTTTTCCCATTTGCAATGTATGGCTGTGAAAGTTGGACCATAAGAGTGCCAAAGAATTGACGCTTTTGAACTATGATGCTGGAGAAGACTCCTGCGAGTCCCTTGGACTGAAGACGATCAAACCAATCAGTCCTAGAGAAGATCAATCCTGACTGTTCTTTAGAAGGCCAGATCCTGAAGATGAAACTCGAATTCTTTGGCCACCAAATGAGAAAAAAAGGTTATTGTGTCTCCTCTTTTCTTACTGCATTCTTCATCATAAAAGTGGAAATTTGGTAATGAAGTGAAAGGAAAAAAGTCTTGGTTTATTGTCTCAATTTTTTTTCTTATTGGTGCAATATATCTGTGCAAGCCCATGGAAGGTTTGTCCTTTCCATTAAGGTGATGGTCCCATAAGGAAGTATAATCTATTCTGAAAACTATGATAAACAATTCGCATGACATAATTTTGACCATTTAGTCCGTAGATCTGATTGTGCATTTTATTGCAATGTAATTAACAAAAAGATACAGTATATGTGGAAATAAATATACTGTATTTTGTGAGACAGGTTAAGTAATGTTAAAGAACAACATTTCTCAATTTTGTGATGTTACTACTTTCTAAAAACAGTAAATAAATTTGTTTCCCCTGGAATTTAAAAACAATAGCTGAGCAAGGAATAAACAGCACTATTAATAATAAAATCACTCCAGAATATTTAATATTCCCAGAGATGTTATTAAGATCCTCTCAGGAGAGTATCCAACATAAACAAGGGGGGAGGATAAAACTCAGATTGAATTTTTACAGTGTTCCTATTTTGTCCAGACCAATTTTTTTTCTGTAATTCCTTTCCCATAATCCTTTGTGATGTAACCCAATTTGAAAACCCTACTATCCTGTTTCCCTGAAAATAAGACCTCCCCAGATAAGAAGCCCAATCAGGCTTTTGAGCACATGTGCTAAAAGAAACTCTCCCCCAAATATAAGCCCTCCCCCAAAATATTGCAAAACAGCAGCAGCCATGAGGAGACCACACTCACCGCCTTCTGCACCTCACAAATAATAAGACCTCCCCCAAAGTAAGGCCAAGTGCTTATTTTGGGAGTCAAAAGAAAATAAGAGCCTATCTTAGAGACATGAGTTACATAGGGCTTCTTAGAACCCCTTGGATGTGGACAAAAGGCCTTTTTGTATTGTCATACATTTTATACACTGAAGTTGTGAAATCTTTAATGAGAGAGTAATGTTATATCATGTGACTTTTTATAAAAATATAGCTTAATTCTAGGCTACTGAAGCTATATCACATCTTGTAAATATGATGCTGAAGAGCAATATTGACAATACCATATAGTTGGCATAGGGAGTATTACATGCTAATAGTAACATTTAAATTCTTTCTTGTTTACCTTACTGTTTTAGTGTAATATGCTGAACACAGAAGAGGCAATAAAGTCAGCCATGAGTGGCCAAAAGAGGTGAATATTTGAAAAAAGATATTTCTCTGTGTGTTGGGGGGGCATTATTTCATCAATTAAAATGAATTTTCAAGAGTTTGAGTGTAAATAAAGGTTATACTGGGTCAACGCTGTTTATATTGATTATTTTATCTTTCCTCCAAGGACCTCAGGGCTTGTATAAAAATTGTGAATTTCATAGATAAGTGGGGATTTGAACAAAATCCCCATCTTATCACAGTACTATATAGGGTCTCATCTGTGACTTATTATTATCACATCCTGTAAAATTATTCATAAAATATTTTGAACCAAAAAGATATTGGCTCAAAAGATAGGAAAGGGTGTCTAAGATTGTGAATCAAAAAGACAGAGATTCACAATCTTAGGCAGCTTTATCTAGTGTAGTGTCCCCAGATATACTAAATTTCACTGGATGGGAATTCTTAAGTGTTAATTTCCCATAATTGGACAATATAAGGTTTGGTTGGGACAGATCTGAGAACTTAGAAGGAAGAAAAAGAAAAGCTCAGCTCAGCAAATTTTTTAAAAAAAGGTAATTTATTAAGATTTTCACAAAGTCAAGTAAAACAGACCAAAGTCACTGCCAGCTTTTAGCTGTTTACGAATATAAGAACTATATTAAATTAGAATTACCTGTACTGTACTGTTTTCAACTGCAGTTGGCCAAATGTTTCTGTGCAATAAAGCAGATGTTCAAGGTAATGGAATTCCTCCTATATACATATTCACCATGGTTTGTCCCAAAATATTTTTCCTCGTGTGTATAATTTCCATTAAGTCAGGAATTGAATCAATTTTAAAGTCTTTGATTTTAGTGCAGGATTTTGGAAAGAGGGATTGGCATGAATTTGTGTGAAAAAAAATATTCCTGCTTGAAAAACAATACTTTCTGTATGCATTTCTCAAGATGTACAGTCTTGAATGCAATGTTCTTTAATATTTGTATGTTTATATATAACGTCGCATGAAGTATGTGTTTGAGTAGAAATTGTGTTGCAAAATACAGAAATTAAATTAAACCCTGATTCTTACGTTCTTATTTATATAATGATTTATGAATTTCAAATTAATTCAGAGAATGTAATCTCTCTATCTATGTACATTACTTTCTCAGCAAACATTCATAGGATTGATCTCATGTTAACAGGGTTTCTGGCTAATGTTTTGAAACATTTGTTGGAGTGATCAAATCCCAGCCTTGTCCTTTTTTTTCTGGAAACTATATTTTATTTGGTTAGATGAGTATTCTTCCTCCTGAGCAAACACTTGCAAAGTTTTCTCATTTTGTCAGAATTGCAGGTGATTTTTGGTCACCAAGTGAATATAATGTTATAAATAATTCACTCCTGAAGCTGATCAATCACTCATAAACAACTCAGACTGTACTGCCAGAGTTTATTATCTTGGCAGAAGTCATAGTATAAGTTATGACTATATTGAGGTTGCCTATATGGCATTTAGATTTAAGTTTTCCAGCCTGAATTATTTACAGAGCTCACAGTCATTCCTGCCTCAAACCTACCAATTCAATCTCTCTTGTGTCCATCTCATTACATAAGCATTACCCTCTTGGTACATTTGCAGGACTGAAATGTAATATTGGCTGAAAGTGCCTTTCTATGAACCAAACTCAGCTTCTGCTGCCTGTGCACGGTCATTATGCATGCAAATAGATCCTGAGTTAAATATACTATGCTCCTGACAAATGCATTTAGACAGAGCATTCATCTCCCTTCACATGTAGACGCACAATGCTAGAATATTACATTTTACCCACAACTCAGCAAACAGTTTGTATTTGATAGTGGCAATTCTTAGATTGCCAAACAAATGAAATATCCTTGGCTATCCTTTTCTTTTGCTATCTGCTATATCAAGGAGAGACAATGAAATATCCTTGTTAAAGAGAAACCACCCCAAGACCAATGATTTCATTTCAGCCTGCAACATGCTGAATTATTCTGATTCAGTTAATCTGTCTCAGCCCAATTTACACCTTTGTTGTTGCTGTGAAAGCAGGATAGAGCCACATGTGCTCCGTACCACTTGGACTTTCAAAGGTAAGAGACAGATACAAGCAACATACATAATAATCAGATTTACTCTTTTTTTATCTTTACCTGACTCGTTCAACATTTACACACTCCTACACACTACATTTACCATCCGTAAGGTACGGTATATATGCCTCAGCTCCCTCTTGTGGCTAGTGTTTAAATGAAACAGTTGGTACTCCTCAGAGGGAAGAGGAAAAAGAAAAAATGCATAGAGAATATGGAGAGAATATGTGTGTTTGTGTGTGTATTTGCAGTTGATGTAAAGATATAAAAATAGTAAGTTGTCCTCATTCATTTCCTTCTTCAATTTCACCTGCCCTGATTGTACATTGCTGCCATTCTCAACTGTTCTGCTGCTTGTTCCACTGACTTTCCAATGCCACACCTCTTTTTCTTTCCTTTGCTTATTATTATGGTTTGTCACACAGTCAGCCAGATGTTCACACTGCATTTTCATCCAACTATTTAGTCCTTTCCTGGGATACCTGGGATAGGCAGATATGACTGTTTGATGGTGTTACCGATATTGTTGCATGATGTAAGTTGTCCTGAGTTCTTTTGCAATTGACTGATGGTGAATTTGCCGACGGTGTTCAAGTGGCATTCCAATTGTTTTCGGATTGCACCCAAGACCCCTATTACCTTTGCTTTCTTTTGCCATGATTGTTCTATTTTTTATTTGCAGGTCTTTGTATTTTGTTATTTTCTCCAGTTCTTTCTGTTTTCTTCTGCTGTCTCCAGGTAATGCCACCTCCACTATCCAGACTTTTTTGTCTTTCTTATTGATAATTGTTAAGTCTGAGATGTTATGTGGCAGATGTTTGTCAGTTTGAATTCTAAACCTTCTTCATTGTCTATTACTTTCTCTATTTTATGATCCCAACAATTCTTGCTTGCAGGCAAATAGTTTTTCTTGCAGATTTTCCAATGCAGCATTGTTGCTTTTTGATCATGCCATTGTGTGTAGTCAATCTGTGTGATCTTCCTGCTTCATATACTGTATAGGTATGTATATATGTATACACACACACCTATTTTACACAGATGATCTGTGGTGAAAACAAGCCTTACTTCACTAGACAATAGAAGCACCATCTCTCCACCGCTAATAATTATCAAGACTGTCAATAAAGAAGAGTTTAGTTTATTTATAGTTTATTTCACTATGCCCCCATCTTATCGTTTGAAGGATCAGTGCAAATTAATGCAAGTGTCTCTATCCATCACTGATCAAGATCACAAGCTGCAGAAATATTTTCATGAGAGAATCTTGGAGTATGTTATTTAACTCCCACACAAACTGAATTTTGGGGCCTGATACACAGGTCATCTCGCCGATTGTTCCTAGCAACTTGAACAGTTATGGATTTTTAATCCAAGAAAAACAGATAATCCTGCCCTCTGAGATTCCAAAATTCTGGTCTTTCCTGGAATTGTTTCTATTTCATTTGACTAAAGTGAAGTGCCATGGATGTTCTCCAGTTGTGGATTTCAACTTTTGGAATTCTCATCAATGCCTTGCTGGCTGTAGACCTGAGGAGATGGTGAACATACAGTTTGAAGGCACCCTGTCCACAAAAACATGAATTAGGTCCCGGGTTTTCATTCTTATTTTTCCTGCCAAGGAATCATTTACAAATTACTGTGGAGGCATTTTTGCTGACAAATTAAATGAAAATGGGAAGTAAAAAGTGCTCAGTCCTATATGGATAAAGTTGGAAGTGGAGTCACCAAATCACTTTGGTTGTGACAAATAGGATAAAAGTTTAGAATGGTAGCAACAAATAAGTAAACTAAGTGTGTTCTTCTCTCTTCCCATTGGTTGCAAAAGGAGTTGAAATAAATAGATTAATTCCACAGCTGACATAATCTTTTTCTAAACCATGTTGCAGACTAACATGACTGGATCCCCCAATCTGCTCTAAACACAATCTCAGAATCCTCTTTTCTGGGTTGTGTTTATGGGAGAACCTCTGACAAACAGCACTCTTGAACTTCTGAAATCAGACCACCTTTTCAATTCATAGATTTCTTTCTCCACTGACAGAGATGCTGCTCTCTGTCTAATGAATTCGTATGGACCTTAAATAAAAATCCAGCTCCTCCCTTACAATTTTAAATGGAAATATTGTATCAGCTGATACTAATTTAAAAGAACTTAATTGGATTAAAGAGGACTATATTACTAATGATATATAGGTTTGCAGTAATCAAATGCTTAATCTTTGCCATGCCAGCCATTTTGCCCACAAAATGGTTCCCCCAACTGTTTCTCACTTTGATTGTAGATTTCTGACTTCAATATGAAATGTGCCCTACTGGCTATCATCCACTGGTATTCAATTTAATAATGAATATATTTGTGGTGCTAAAAATGTCTGAAAAAAAAGTGGTATACTGTACAATTGAGATAATGTGGAAGTACATTTATACCTTTTACTATCTATGGAGATTCTCAGTCTGTCAACGTCTAAAGCGTTTCCATGACTACTATCAACTTGAGGAGGGGGTGGGAGGAAATGCCATGCATACTTTTGACCAGAGTAAAAATTTCATATTTCTGTACTGGGATGTGGATGTGCATGTCCAGAACCCTGCCATAACATCCTGTTGGAGAATGTGATTAATGACCTCAACCAGAGGGAAGGGGACACAGGGGTAAAGTTCAGACGCCATTAAGTGGAATTTAGTTTCGGCTCCACAGAAGTCCATGCCAAGATGTTAGTCCTAATAAATGAATGTGTTTTCTTTGAACTTTGTCTGGAGGCTCGTAAATTAATTAGGCCAACTCTTGGAAACTTCACAGAGAGCCAAAACTGACTTTTAAAATCTATTAAGATTTCCGGGTTTCCGGAATCCCGGGCTCTCCGAGCACTCCCTCAATATTTGAGGTGCTTGGAGGGAAAATCAGGCAGCACGAGGCTGGAGAAAAAGACTGATTACAGCTGGAGGTAGGCAGCAATGCCAAGCAGTGATGTCTTCTCCAGCAGCAGAAGCAAGACAAGATGAGTACTTTTGGAAATCAACCCCTAAAGCAGCTGAGCTGGAATTCCCTTGCCCTAGTCCCCAGATACAGGGAAGAGTCTCAAGCAAGCTGGCAAGGGTGGACTGGAGGTGGGACTGGAAACAAGCCAGGCTCCCAAAACCCCAGATGGAATCCCTAGAGAGTGCAATAGAGGAACAGAGGGAGGCCACCCTTGCTGATGAGGGGCCATCATGCCGCCCAAAAGAGAAGGGAGGAGATGCAGACTGGAGCACAATCCCCTCCCCCTCCTGATAGGAGCCCAAAATGGCAACCAGTGCCTCTCCCACGCAGCAGGCAGGCTGTCAAGAGCAGTCAATTCCCTCCCTCTCTCTGAACTAGGGGTGAAGAAGATGGCCAGACATATCAGGGGCAAGCATACAGAGGCCAACAGAAGGTTGGAGGAGTAGGGCTGTATGACCCGCCCCAATTCAGGGGAAAGTTTGACAGAGACTCAGATCAGCTAGCCCTATTCCTTGATTCAGATGATATCCACCTAGAACGCTATGGGCACCCTTACCCTCCCCCAGAACCATGGTGAATGCCATCGCAGAGGGTCTAGAGAGAGAAGCAAGGGAATGGCTAGCAGCCCTCCATAAGAGGAGAGCTCCCCAACTGCAAGACATAGATGACTTCCTGCGACTGCTAGAGGCCAGGTTGAGGAGGAGGAGGAAGAGGAGGAGGACTCATATGTGGAAGAGAAACTCAGCAAACTAAAGCAGAGGGTCCGTCCCATCAAAAAGCACACCCGTGAATTTAGGAGGGTCATAGGAAGGCTATCCCCTTTACCAGAGCAACTGCTGTTCTTCAGAACAAGCCTGGACAAGCAAATTGCCCAGGTAACTGCATACTGCAACATGCCAAATCAACTCTCTGAGTGGTTCGGGGTAGCAACAAAAGTTGACAGCGGGCCAACAACATGAGAAAGCAACAGGACACCAAAGAGAGAGGTCAACCTGACCTGAAACCACCCAGTCAGTGGGGAATGACAGCACCACAGCAGGCCCTGAGACCAGCCCTCCCTCAAAGTCTGCTGAAATGCTACAGATACGGGGGGATGGGCCACATGGCAGCTGCATTCCCAACCCCAGCTCCAAAACCAAGGCCAAACCCACCGCCCAGGGCATTACCAGAACGAGGCCCCAAATGGACCACCAACAGGTCCAGAAAAGCCCTCCAGGCTGCAGCTGCCCCTTCCCCCCCCCCACGAGAAAGTAGTGGAACCCCAGGCAACAACAACCAGCTGCCTGAACCATGTAACAGTGAGGACAAGGGAGAAAATGACCCAATGGTGAGAGAACCAATTCACCCTTTCCTTTTTCCAATATGCCCCAAAACAGGAAACCAGTGGGATTTTCAAGCCCTAATAGACTTAGGCTGCACAAGGTGCTTGATTAACCTAACCACAGTCCTGAAACTGGGGATCAGAGCAAAAAGACTGGCCTACCAGATCTGGTTTGAGCAGGTCGATGGGTCCCTAATGGGAGGAGCCTATGCCACCCACCTGACTGAATCAGTGAGGCTAAAGTTAGTGGATCACTGGGAAGTAATTCGATTCATAATATCCCCCAAAATGACAGACACAGTCATACTGGGACTTTCCTTGCTAGACAAGTGGGGACCGACCCTCTGGTGGCAAGGGGGTACCCACAGACTTAGGATATCAAGGGGCCCCCAATCCCTCCCACACCAGCAAGCAGAAATACCACCCATGCTGGAAACCCCCCAAAAGAGCCCACAAGAACAACTGGCAACCACATCTGACAAAACCCCAAAGGCCAAACTGATTCTGATGGGATATCAAGACCTCGCAGAAGTATTCAGCAAGGCTGAGTGCGATGTTCTGCCTCCCCACCGAGAGACAGACTGTGCCATCGAAATCATCCCCAGGACAAAACTACCCAAGCCCAAACTGTACACCATGACACCCCAGGGAATGCAAGAGATGCGCAAATACATAGACAAAAACCTTGCAAGGGGGTTCATTGAGCCAGCCAAGCCACGGGTTGCAGTGCCAGCCCTCTTCAAAGAAAAAGATGGAACTATGAGGTTGTGTGTGGACTTTCAAGAGATAAATGGGGTGTGCATACACAACCTATACCCCAACTCCCCCTCATAAAAGACGTGCTATCTCATTGGCCAAGGGAAAAGTCTTCACCAAACTAGACCTCAGAGAAGCATACTACCGAGTACGTATCAGAGAGGAGATGAGTGTAAAACGGTGTTCAACTGCCCCCTAGGGATCTTTCAATTCAAAGTGATGCCTTTCAGTCTGCAGGGACCCCAGCAGTATTCATGCAGCTAATAAACGAGGTGTTGTACGAGCACCTCTACAAGGGGGTCCTCGTCTACTTAGATGACATCCTTATCTACACTGAAACCATGGATGACCATGTCCACCAACTACTGAAAAAACCTCTGGCAGCCAACCTGTACGTCAAGGTATCAAAATGCAAATTCCACCATGCACTGTTAGACTACCTGGGTTACCAAGTATCAAATGAGGAAATAGAGGTGACCCAGCCAAAGTGCAAGACGTCTTAGGCTGGCAACTCCCTCGCACCCGCAGACAACTACAAAGTTTCCTAGGTTTCGCAAACTTCTACAGGCAATTCATCCCCTCCTTTGTGAAAATTGCCAAACCCCTAACAGATCTCCTGAAGACAGGGAGCTCAGGAACAAAACCCCATCTGGGACAACCCCTACAGTGGGACCTAACCTGCCAAGAGGTGTTCGAAACACTAAAAGAAATGTTTGCAAAGGAGCCGGTGCTGAAGCATTCTGACCCCGAGCAACCTTTCATGATCCAGGCAGATGCCAGCAACATGGGAGTGGGAGCAATGCCACTCCAAAGAAACAACCAAGGAAACTTACAACCCTGCACCTACACCTCTGCAAGCTCACAGAAACAGAGAGACAATGGGCCACATGGGAAAAGGTGGCTTTCGCAGTGAGATGGGCACTGCTAACCTGGAGACACCTGTTGGAAGGGGGCCAGAAACCATTCAAAGTTTGGACCGACCACAAAAATCTACAGGCACTTAGGACCCCATGGAAGCTATCACCCAAACAAGTCCGATGGGCTCAATACTTCAACCATTTTGATTTTGTTTTAAAGCACATTCCAGGGGGGAGGAACTTTCTAGCTGACACCCTCTCCCGCATGCCTCAGTACAAATGCGAACGGGAGCACATAGTGGATGCCATAATTCCCTCTACCCAAATCACTGCCCAAGGGACCACCAGACAGCAACGCCATGACCAGCAGGACCAACTTGCAAGCGACCTAACCACGAGACTCAAAACTGAACTGGTAGCAGACCCCTGGTTCCAAAACAACCAACAAATCTTGACAAAGAGAGATGACCTTGCATGGAAGGGGACAAAACTCTACGTCCCAGAATCCCTACGGACCCTAATTCTCCAGAGGAGTCATGATGCCAAACCAGCAGGCCATTTGGGGTTCCTAAAGACTTTACACTTAGCCCAGAGGCAATTATGGTGGCCTGGCATGAAAAAAGATGTAGATAGTTACGTGAAAAGTTCTACCATTTGCGACACAATGAAGAGATGACCAAGAAACCTCCGTGGACTACTGCAAACAGTAGCAGAGCCAACGAGTAAGAGGAGATCACAAGGGACTTTATAGTAGAATTGCCAAAAAGTGAGGGAAACACGGTGATTTGGACTATAAGAGACCTGTTCTCCAAACAGGCACACTTCATACCCTGTAGCGGACTATCCTCGGCTCACAAGCTTGTTAAACTGTTTGTGAAGCATATCTACCAACTGCATGGAGTACCTTGGAGAATTATGTCAGACAGAGGGGTCCAGTTCACGGCTAAGTTCTGGAGGGAGTTCCTGCAGTCCATTGGATCATCTCAGGGTCTTAGTTCAGCTTTTCTTCTGAGCACCAATGAGGCAGCAGACAGACTGAACGCCATGGTGGAGCCACTGTTCCCTCTAAGGTGCGCGCGTGCACGGCCGCGCACATGGCAAGAAACCCCCGCGCAGAGGTTTCTAACTGCCGCGCAGAGTTTTCTTTCAAAGCAAACGTGGGGAAGTCCTTTGCGGGTGGCTAGAACTGGCCGCCCGCAAAGGACCTCCCCAAACTTGTTTCAGCGGCAGCTCTCAGCCTACGGCGGCAGCATCACGCAGGCTGTGGAAGGAGCGGGAGGAGGAGGGAACCAAAGAGAGGCTTTTGCCAAGTCTGCGCCCCACAGCCAGGACCGTCCTTGCGCCTCAAGCTGCATTTCTTCCTGCAAAGCCCTTCTGGCGTCAAGCGGAACTCTCGGGTTGCCCGAAGGGCTTTGCAGGAAGAAACGCGGCTTGAGGTGCAAGGACGGTCCTGGCTGTGGGGCGCAGACCCGGTAAAAGCCTCTCTTTGGTTCCCTCCTCCTCCTCCTCCTTCCACAGCCTGTGTGACGCTGCCGCCGTAGGCTGAGAGCTGCCGCTGCCGCTGCTGCACAACTGAGGGAGGGAGAGCGAAAGCAGAGGTAGCCTCAAATTTAATTTAAATTCTTTAAAAGAATTTTTGGATTTCTCCTCACCAAACCTTTAAGACTGAAAGTTTTTCCTAACATGAACTTGAGCTAATATACTTAATATGAGAAAGGTGCAGCAATTAACACTGCTTTTTAAAAAGAACAATATTTCTCAATTGTTTATCTGTATGAAGTCTGCCTATCTTAAGTTCCTACTATACAAAAGATATTACCTTCTAAGGCAACCTGTATACAATACATTAGTGGCCAATGTTACATTGCTCCTAATGACAAAATTAGAGCTGTGTTAAGCCTGTGAAAAAAATCCCAAATGAATAAAATCATTATTAAGACCCAATGAAAAAATTACAAAAATTATGCATAAACTTTCATGTTCCCCAAATTTCCAATCCAAAACTTAACCCAGATTCTTCAGACATAGATTTGTAATTCAGAGTCAGACTCGATTATTAGAATGAATGCATTAATCAGGGGTGAATAATGTTGGTGAAATCTCATCTAACCTTCCATAATAATAACATACATACACAAATAGCTGACAGCCACATCTCTGAAACACTATTAAATCTGAACTAAATGTTTATCTAGAACTCAAATAAATAGCTGCTTTTTGGTTTTATTTTTTTTAATATTTATCAGTCTCTCTTTTATTCCATACTTCTGGTTGAAAGACTATTCTATGTCATGCTAAACAAATGCATATTCTAGTGGCGGTGGGGGCTCGTTGGCATCTTCAGCAGCAGCCCTACCTCCTGTGAAAAAAACCGAAGATGGAGCAGATCCACGCAGATGACGTTGCTGCAACATGACTGGAGGAGGAATTCTGGGAGTTGAAGTCAGCAAGGCTTAAAGCTGTCAGGTTTGAAGACCCCTGGGGTTTTTTCCCCTAAAGGGTTAGGGGTGCAAGGGTCTTGTAACTTGACAGCTTTAAGACTTGCGTGCTTCAATGCCAGAGTTTCTGAGCCAACATTTTGGTTGCTAAGCAGGACCGTTGTTAAGTGATACTGATATTATATAACACTTTTAATTAAGCGGGTACTTTGAATAAACATAACTTTGAGTTTCAAATAACACTGATTTTGTTGTTGTCTTAGGTGACATCTGTGAAAAAAATTCAGGTGCTCAGGCATGAAAATGTGCCGCTCAAACACTATACTTTTCCGCTCACACTGAAAAAAAATTAGAGGGAACATTGGGTGGAGCAGTATCTGAGGTGCTACATGAACTATCAGCAGTCCAATTGGGCAGACCTTTTATCTTTTGCTGAGGTGGCATACAATAATGCTGTTCACATACCATTCAAAATAGTGAGTAGTATGGACTTTGTCCCAATGCCTGAGTATCCAAGGGATCCTCCTTCCTCAGTCAGCTTGGCTGACTGGATGTCGATGCTAAAAGCCACCTGGAAAAATGTCAAAAAGGCACTGGCTAAAGCGGCAGAAACCTATAAGAAACAGGCAGATAAACACCAAGCTCCGCAACGGCCATTCCGGGTGGGAGAGAAGGTTTACCTCTCCACAAAATATTTGAGATTAAAACTGTCTAGCAAGAAACTGGGGCCGAAGTTTATGGGATCATTCCCCATAGTAAAGATCATCAATCTGGTCACAGTGCAATTGAAACTGTCTCGATTGTTGGGGAAGATACACCCAGAATTTCATAGCAGCCTCTTAAAACCCGTGATTGGATCCACTCTGAGATCCCTACCCTGGGAGCCCCCAGGCCCTATGGTCATAGGGGGCCAAACCCATTATGAAGTTCAGCGTATCCTTGATTCAAGGTGACACAGGAGATAACTCCAATACTTAATCAAGTGGAAGGGCTACCCCTTATCAAAAGCATCTTGGGTGAAAAGTAGAAATATCCAGGCTGATTGCCTTATAGCAAAATTCAATGTAGAAAATCCAAGCAAGCCTGGGGGAAGCACACATCCCTAAGTTATACACCTGTACTCAAATTTCTTTGTTTTATACAGGTCGCTTTCAGGAAGTGGGGGGAGCCGGATATCAATGTCTAAAGCGTTTCAATGACTACTATCAACTTGGGGGGGGGGGGAATGCCATTCATACTTTTGGCCAGAATAAAAGTCTCATATTTCTGTACTTGGATGTGAATGTGCATGTCCCGAACCCAGCCATAACGTCCTGTTGGAGAATGTGATTAATGACCTCAACCAGCGGGGAGGGGACACAGGAGTAAAGTTCAGATGCCATTCAGTGGGATTTAGTTTCAGCTCCACAGAATTTGGTGCCAAGATGTTAGTCCTAATTAATGAATGTGTTCTCTTTGAACTTTGTCTGGAGGCTCGTAAATTAATTAGGCCAACTCTTGGAAACTTCACACAGTCATTCAGATCATGGTTGTCTCAATGGTGCTTTTTCAAGAGAGAACTGGACTTTCTGGATTTTCTTTGAAGATGTTTCACTTCTCATCCAAGAAGAAGCTTCTTGGATGAGAAGCAATGTTTACTACTGGTTCTGTGGGCATGGCTTGGTGGGCATGGCAGGGGAAGGTTACTGCAAATTCCCATTCCCTTCCGATCAACTGGGACTCGGGAGGCAGAGAATAGATGGGGCGAGGCCAGTCAGAGATGTATTTACCGGTTCTCCGAACTACTCAAAATTTCCACTACTGGCTCTTCAGAAGTGGTCAGAACCTGCTGAATACCACCTCTGATGAGAAGAGAAATGTCTCCAAAGAAAAACCAAAAGTCCAGTTGCCTCCTGAAAAAGCACCTTTGGAACTTTTTACTGTGTGTGCTTTTAAAGGAGGGTAAACATTACTTTATGGTAAATTAAAGCCAGTATATCTGTTGGTATCAACAGATTAGGGCAGAACATAATTTTCACATAATAGCATTGAGATATTCCCAATTTCAGCTAAGCAGATAAAATAGAAAAGAAAAATCTTTAACATTTCAGGTAGTCCAGACTAAAATTCTATGCTCCTTTTGAAGATTTGCCTTGACTGCAGGACTTCCCAGAATGCTTGATTGGTGGCTTGATGGGCCAGTTACAGCCTACACATTTAAAATTTTCTACTATAATTGTGGTGGAATTTTTTAGTTGGAAACTGTTAGAAAACATGAAAGTACTGTAGCTTGTTAATGCCTGTTTTAAAATACCATATGTGAGGCGTCAATGTTTTTATCAAATACCATCTGGACACAAGTTGTTCTATTTAGTAGATCATTCACATCGCAGTCTGAAACATATCACTCTGGTCATCAAAAAGGCAGAGCGGAATTGAGGATGGGTGGTTAAATGTTGTGATCAGAAAGGCTGAAAAAACTTCATTGTCAGAGCTTTCCCATTGAAGACTAATTTAGGTTGCAGAAACTGCTCTCCTTATACCTTTAACACATGCTGACATGAGTGGATGTCCGCCTGTACTCACTAGACCTGCAGTTTCCAGGAACTTCAAAGGTCATATGAATCAGATTTAAAGGCTACTGCAGTCTCAATTTGTTAAGAGTTTCAGAATAGAGTTAGGTCCAGTGGAAACAAGTCCTTTATCCCTGAGCAGTTTTCATTAGCCTTTTTGCTTCTCATTTCATGTAAGAATGCTTCCAGAGCTCCTTATTACAGCTTATTCTGCTCAGACATGGCTTCTTCTTCAAGTTCTTCTCTCATCTGCAGTTAGGAATCCTGGGAAAATAAACAAAAGGCAATTTAAAATGCATTAAAAATATGGGTATCTGAGCCATTGCAATAACATAGACCACTATGGCTCACCTGATAATCTGGGGGGGGAGGGAGGGAGGGTTGTCTGTGGTGATAGACATCTTGAACTTGGGAATGATGATCTAGCATACTTTATTTACTTGCCTCACATGTTGGTCTAATTTGTGTAATTATGATGCCATGAAAATATAGGTAATTTTCTACAAATGACAGTTGGGCCTCGGATCTTGTTCATTAACAGACGAGTCATTAAGCAAGATGAATGGTTTGCTCAGTGACTGAAATCCTGGCTCTTCCAGTTGCAATTGTTAAGACTTCCTACCTACCTACCTACTGCCTATCTTTCTACCATCTCTCCTTCCTTCCTTCCTTCCTTCCTTCCTTCCTTCCTTCTCTCTCTCCACCAGGTAAGTAAGTGGCTGCTGCCAGATGAGGCAGGAGCCTAGTCTAGTACTTCAGAAGCCTTATTCTCCAAATTGCATAAAGCTTGGCAACTGGCATGAAGCAGCTTTGGGAAATGAGGCCTGGAGTGACCACAATCTGCCTTGGTTTGGTTGCAGAGTCTTCTCAGCAATAGCAATAGCAATAGCAGTAGACTTATATACCGCTTCATAGGCCTTTCAGGCCTCTCTAAGCGGTTTACAGAGAGTCAGCATATTGCCCCCAACAATCTGGGTCCTCATTTTACCCACCTCGGAAGGATGGAAGGCTGAGTCAACCCTGAGCCGGTGAGATTTGAACCGCTGACCTGCTGATCTAGCAGTAGCCTGCAGTGCTGCATTTAACCACTGCGCCACCTTGGCTCTTCCTAAGCAGTGGGACAAAGCTGGATGAAAGTGAATGGCAACCTGCAGATCCTGGGAAACACTGGGCAGCAGGGGAAATCATGCTATTGTCCAAGCCTCGTGTGCTTTGGAACACATGGTAGCATTACAAGCGCTAGGGCTAAAATCAAGGATTTAGGGTGGTAACAGCTGTCTGAGCCTGCTGAAGGCCCTAGGCCTTTATTCAGGATGACTTAAATTGGGGGCAAAGGACACATAGGCAGGTGGAGGTCTTGCACTATCATTGTGGTCATAAGTATGGGTGGTCTGCCAAGCATTCAAATCACATGACTTCAGGGGCACTGCAACTACTGTAACTTCAGGCATAGGCCTTAGGTACCTTCATTGTAATTTCAAGGATTACCTGTATCATTGGCATTATAGGAGATAATCCAGGTAAGAAATGAGATTGTCTTCTTGCAATATTTATCACAGTAGTATAAAATATCAGGAAGCCTGAATCATGACTCTTTTTGAATATGTTTCTTCTTTATCCATTAAATATATCCATTAAATACAAATTTGCTTCCCTCAAGACATACACAAATTACAATTAACTCTTTTTTTTAAAAAATAAACCCATGCAGATAATTAGGATTTTAACAAAGAATTAGTATTTAGGCTTGCTTTCTTTGTTGTATAACCTTCCAATTTCTTTTCCATTTGTAGTATAGTTTTCAGATTGTAAAAACAAACAGGACTATTTACTGACTGCCAGTTAATTCAAAATACTAATACTAATTTATAAAGTTCTTAAAGGCTGAGAACACAATATCTGGAAAAGTATTTATCTTGGCATGTTCCTTGTCTAACCAGAAGTTAATATTCAGAAGTACCAAATTACATTGTTCAAGAAGGAGGCTTTTTACCAATTACTGGCTTCCCCTTCACTGTTCCTAACTTTATAAGTTAATATTAGCACGGTTAATTTAACTAGGCAGTCTTTAAATAGTTTTGCTAGAGGTTTACAATGTAAAAGATATAGTACAATATATCTAAGATCTAATTTACAGTCCTTTTGTAGTAAGCAGAAGCACCCAGCTCACCTTGGTTGATCTTTAAAAAGCTAAATAGAGTGGCCAAGGAAGCTATCACAAAATCTCAGGACTGTAAACTGTATTTATTTATGTATTTATTTACTTATTTACTTACTTATTATGCTACCTTTATTATTTTTTTATAAATAGCTCAAGGCAGCAAACATACATATTGTAATAGCCCTCTCCTATTTTTCTAACAATACTAACCCTGTGAGGTGGACTAAGAGAATGTGACTGGCCCAAGCCAGCATTCTTGCATAAGATGGGACTAGAACTCACAGTCTCCTGTTTTCTAGGCCAACACTTCATAGGGAAGTCAACAAAGACATGTTCTAGAAAGAGATTGTGGTCAGTCTATACTCATCAGAAGAAGACATTTACCTTTAAAAAATAGATCTTGGTTCCAATTTTTTTAGTGAACTAATAGAGGAATTGGTAAAGGGTTTTGCTCATTTATAATGGAACAGCAATATTTAACCCATGCTTCTCTGATTTCAAAACTCTACAGAATTCTATCACTGGGTGCTCAGAAGGTAGAGAGACATATTTTGTGTCTAGATCAATAACAAGGCTTTAATAAGGAAAAGGGAAGAAGGGAGAATATTGGATTCAGTATTGAATCCATGCTCAGATCAAAGTAATCCTTTCAAACTGTTGTCTTAATCATAACTTTTTCATTTGTTCTAAGGTGGAGGGAGAGGCATTATATTAGATATCTGCAGGTTACTTAAAATTATTTGAACCTTACACCAGCATATACAGAACTCATCTCTCATATTCATTAAAGCAGTCTCTCTTTTCAGACCTCTCCATAATCCTGGAGGTGGGGGAGGGAGGTAAAACACAGCTACTTTCAGAGTCTATACTTTAAAGAACCGACACCTTTTGTCAAGATCGTATACACATCTCCAGGGTGGAAATGGCTGCTTTCATGAAAAACAGAGAGGGATTATTGTTCAACACAGACTGTTTAGAAGGGAAAGATATATACGTGTGAAATCTGTTAACTGAAGAATATTTAAAACTGTACATTTCAGAACAAGTATAGCTCTATGAAATGGTGGCCACATATGCCTCTAAAAAGCAGTTTGGATTTTATTGAGGATGAAAGGATATTGATGGGAAACAACATTGAGGAAAATAGAATTCGGTGAGGAAATAGCCTTTAAAACAATAAATAGTGTAGATAGAATAGCAGTAAAAACATGAACAGCATTCACAAAGCACTCAGTGAGGGAAGTAACTGTCAATGGGAAATGGCAATTAAGAGGAAAGTAGCAATAACTGGGGAATTAGTATTCATTGGGGAAATAACATTAAAGCAAAATTCAGGGAATAGCAATAAACAATCCCTAGGGGCTAAAGATGGGACAGTTTGTACAGCACAAATTTTAGGGAGGGGAATAAGCCCTATGTATGCTCTGTGGAAGTCATTTTCCCATGACCCCAACTCAGAATTTGCTGGACATGAGGAAGGGAGATGGAGACTGACATTGAAGATGAAGGGGAAAGTAAAGAAAATCACCTCAACAAAGCAATGGGGGGAAAAACATGAGTTAAGCAAAGTGGAAAGTATATGCAAGAGATTTGTAAAGGTAAAGGTTCCCCTCACACATATGAGCTAGTCGTTCCCAACTCTAGGGAACAGTGCTCATCTCAATTTCAAAGCCAAAGAACCAGCACTGTCCGAAGATGTCTCTGTGGTCATGTGGCCGGCATGACTAAATGCTGAAAGCACACGGAAACCTGTTACCTTCCCACCTAAGGTGGTTCCTATTTTCCTACTTTCATTTTTTTACATGCTTTTGAACTGATAGGTTGGCAGAAGCTGTGACAAGTAACAGGAGCTCACTCTGTTACACAGTGCTAGGGATTCTAACTGCCAAACTGCCGACCTTTCTGATTGACAAGCTCAGTGTCTTAGCCACTGAGCCACCATGTCTCTTTTAAGTGATTCACACCAGGGGTGGGTTTCAGGAAGTACGTATGGGTGTGCCGGTTGGTGAAATTGAGCGTGCCTTCCCGTACCCCTTCTTCTGGAGGTCCTGTACTGGAACACTTGCTCCCCTAGCCTACCCACCCACCCACCCCGCTCAGTCCCCCCACCAGCCCAGTCACCGCTCGCTTGCTTGCCCGCCCATCCACACCAGGCTTGCTCTGCCCACCCACTTCCTTTGTAGGCGGCTGGGGAGGTTGGGGCCGATGCTGCCCTGGGACACTCAGCAGCCCATGCGCCACTGCCATTGACTGCTCTGGGGGTGCAGCATCTGCCTTGACATGGCTGCAGGACACAAAAGATGCTGCTTCCTGCACCTGAAAAATAATAAGCCCCCCCTTCTAATAATCCCAAAGCCATATTTCATGGGTCCAAAAAATATAAGACCCTGTCTTATTTTCATGGAAACATGGTAGTTTGGGTGGGTGGAGAAAGGAAACATGCAATAGCCGAGGGCGAAGGTACTTCCCTTCATCCTTGGTGTGGGGAGGTACTTTATCACAAGCCTCCTTTCTTTCTCTGCCTGCCCGAATGAGCAAAGGAGGTGCTGGCCCCAAACCACCACTTATCCGCATTCAAACCAGTCCGCCCCCTTTTCTCTCCAGGAATGGGTTCTCTGGAGGGGGACAGAATGCTCTTTCCAAAGACCGGCTTCTTTCCTTTCCTCCTACAGTTGGAAAACAGACATTTTCACATCGGCAGAAGCACAATCCTGGCCAGCCAGTTCTGACTCTCCCTTCCCCAAGCATGTCCCATTGCTGCTGGAGCCGCTTTGCTGAATCCAGTGCGGCAGAGATGGCAAGAAGCAGCTGCCAGCAAAGCTCTCAACGATAGCTGCACCGTATTCAGCAAAAGTGGCTCCAGCACCAACGGGACATGCTCGGGGAAGGGAGAGACGGAACTGACTGCCCAGGATTGTGCTTCAGCCGCCATTGTGAAAATATCCGCTTTCCAACCACAGGAGGGAAGGAAAGAAGCCGGTCTTTACAAAGAACCTTCTTTCCCCCTCCAGAGAGCCCATGCCAAAAGACAGGAGGTGGCAGGCTGGTTTGAATGCAGGTGAGCAAGCGGTTTAGTGGCCCACCTTCTTTGCTCATTCAGGCAGGTAGAGAAAGAAAGGAGGCACATGATAGCCAGGGGCATGGGCTCTCTGGAGGGGGAGGGAAGGTTCTTTCCAAAGACCGGTGAGAGAATAAGGTTAAAAACCTGGATTACTTGGGTAAATAGGATGAGGTTATTTAAGGAACCTGATAGACTCCATCTTGAATATCTGACCAGCAAGCAAGTTTTTGTGGAAAATCACAGCTTGGAGTATAGTCAGAAAGTTACAGTGACCTGATCAGAAATAGCCTGATCCCTCCCTTTGTAACAGGAAGTAACAGGACATCTTTTGCAGGAAGCTGGTAATGATCTTATTGTTTAGTTTTGGGTAAACGAGGTCCTTTGGGGCTTCTGAACACATATGTTTTTAGAACATTTGGGGAATTTCCATGTACTTTTCATATTGTATTTTGTGCACACAACTGTATTTTTGTATCCAAGTTATGACGGATATGATATGTCATTTTGTGTATTTAAGGTGCGCCTATGTACCTTGTAGTTATTCTCATTTGCATGGGAATCCACTTGCGCAAATGTTATAAAATAGATGTTTTCTGTTGACCATAGTCTCCTTGACCATTTCTTTGGTATGTAGAAACTATATCTGGGATATTTTTCTCACAATTTTGGGGCTCGAATGGGACCAGGACATCTCTTCTGGAGAGGAGGTTTGACATACCTTTGGAGGCCGGCCACACTTCCATTTGGAGTGTTCTGAAGGGGGTTGAAGTTCCTCTCTGGAAAGATTGCTCCTACTCTATATTGGAAGGAGGCTTGGACAACAGAAAAGCATGAGTGCAATAATGCCTGAGACCGATGCATCTGACCCAGGTAATGTATGTATGCAAAGGGATGGATATGGATGATATCTGGGTGACTAAATTCCTATCTTGAATGTTTGACGATGATGTGTGTGTTTGGAGCTTTCCTCAGGTTTAGCTGAGAATGTCAGCTAAGCAGGGTAGAGGTGATGCAGAAGAATGATTCAAGAAGGTAATGTGATTTCGGCTCTCGGGTATGATATGATGCCTGATTTGTTAAGGATCCTGAGGAATGTGAGGAGTAGAATTTCAAAGTGTTCATTAAAGCTATTAGGCAATATTTGGAGTGAAGTCAAACTTGTCTAAAATGAATATTTTTTTCAATAATGTAATGTGATTGCTGTTAATTGTGTTCAGGATGCATAGTTTTGCTTGAAGTTATGATATGTGTGATCTGGTGGCAGATGACAGACTAGGTACACTTCTTGGCTTAAGCTTGGAACTATGGGAAAACGATATCATTATTTTTGATTGAAAATGATGCCTGAAAGTTTCCCATTGTTTGTCGAATTAGCCCTTAGGGTGATGCTGGTGTTGCTGGCTTGATGGGGAGCACCTTGTTTTTTTTAGTTTACAGGAAACATCAGAGTAGTGAGGTGAAGTGATTTTGAGACCTATAAATGTCTGTGGTTAGTCTGTTTATGACTAATGTATATTAGGGAATAGTAGATTGGAAGGGTTGTTCTTGTAACAACAATAGTTAGTGTTGGAAAGACAAAGGAACTGAGAACGATCCCATGACAGTGCGAGATATCAGTGAGTTCAAAAGTTTTTTGAAAATGTCTTTGTTGAAGTATTTTTCCCTTCCCTCTCTTGTTTTCTTCTTCTGATGCGTTGCAACAGGAGGAGGAGGGCCGACTGAGGGGAAGTGGGGGGAAATGCATCTTGATTTCCCTTTTATACATTTTTTCCCTCTCTTTGTTTGAGAGAGAGGATGGGCCCTGGATGGCTTGCTTCTGCAGAATGACAGCTATGCGGGAAGTGCTCTGAATTGTGATCTTGATTTTATAATTGCTAGAATTTTTTAAGGTGTTTAGATGCACTTATAGCACAGAGAAGTTGTCATTAAAGTTAAAGCTAAATGAATTTCAGACTGGAGACCCGATATATCTCATTTAAGGGTTTTTTTTCACTTTTGAGGGAAGTTTGTTTAACACCCTCATTTATAGAGCATTTTTGAATGCTGATGCTTTCAAATGGAATACAATGCTGAATGCTGATTTGTAAACAAGCAGAGGCACGGTGGGAATTCTAAGATTCAAGTGTCTTAGGTTTGAAAGGTTTTTTGTTCATTTTTTACTTTGGAGTGGTTCTATTTGAATACAAAAAGCTTTAGAGGTGGTGGGTTCAACCACAAGGCTTTTCAAGAAGTCTGCATTGGTTAATTGCGAATTTGGAACGGGTGTTGGAGAGGTTTACCCAGTCCAGAGGGTTGCAGTTGTTGCAATATGGAGATGATTTGTTGTTATCTGGAGAAAAGAAAGCTGAGGTTGAAGAAAGTACAAAATGATTTTTGAACTTTTTTTTAGGTGGTCAGGGTTTGGAATATCGAGGGAGACGCTAGACTGAGGTTAAGTATTTAGGTCACTTAATCAGTTGGGGTGCAAGGAGAATGAATCCAGAAGGGATAGAAGGAATAGTCACACAACCCCTTGCTTAAGAATAAGAATAATAGTAATAATAGCAGTAGACTTATATACCGCTTCATAGGCCTTTCAGGCCTCTCTAAGCGGTTTACAGAGAGTCAGCATATTGCCCCCAACAATCTGGGTCCTCATTTTACCCACCTCGGAAGGATGGAAGGCTGAGTCAACCCTGAGCCGGTGAGATTTGAACCGCTGACCTGCTGATCTAGCAGTAGCCTGCAGTGCTGCATTTAACCACTGTGCCACCTTGGAGTGAGAAAAGAGTGAGAGAGAAGAGAGAAGGGAGTGAGAAAGCCGTTGGGCTAAGTTGGTGTGGGAATTGCTTATTGGCTGGGGGTAATAAATTTCTTTGTTGTGCTTTTGCTTTTGCTCAGAAAAGAATTGGCAGAGTGGTTGATATCTATGTTGTGTCCAATGAATGTATAGCCAGTACAGATCCTGGAAGTTTAAGGATAAGCCTTTTTGTTTTACACATACATACTTTAAACAAGGGAGAGACCTAGTTCATTAAGACAATGAAATTCACAGTGATTGCCTTGTTGGATGATTATCAGGTAAGGATGAAGCCTTTATGGGTGCTACTTAGTTTTCCCCTTACATGGCTGCAGTATGCTTCCATTCTGACCCTGATAATATATATTCACAAGTGCAAGCACAGTTATCACTCATTGAAACCATTGATGATGATGCCATTTGCATCAGATCGACCTTTGAGGAAGGTGTGCCAAGGTGAAACCTATGACATTGTTACAAGACATGTTGAGCTATCCTATAAGATAGAAACCATACATGAGCAATGCACAGAGCTGTATGGGATTTTTATCCCTTCATATAGAAGATTTAAAATCATTGAGGAAGCCTTATTTTTCCCTTATGATGAACTCAAAGCTCCCTCGAAGCTTATATTTTTGTGTGAAGGTCTAGGTGTAACAGGTTTGCCTTATGTGTGGAAGGGGAGATGTGCAACTGGTTATGTTAAAAGTCCTCCCCATATGAGACTGCTACAAATGAGGCAAAAGAGAAATGTGGCTGGACGTCTAAAGTCTGGAAGTCTTACACCAATAGCACTTGAACCAAACAAGAGAGAAGGAAATGCTTTTTGGATGTAATAGCTCATCTTTTTGTGTAAAAAGGAGAGACTATAGTCTCTGATAGAATGACAACATGTTTTGTGGAAATACCAGTGCCTGGAAATCATCACAGAACCTAATAATTATACTCTTTCACACATTAGCACTATTTTTGGGAGTCCACACTAGCCCAGTAAGTGGACTCATTAGAAACAACTGGTGATAGAGATGAAAAAAGTATTGCCTGCTTATGATTGTGTACATTACATGCCTCCTGAAGAAAGGCAGGAAAAATCATCTATGTGCCAGTGCCCACTGAACATGTTTTTGCTTGCATAGAAGTGGAAAGATTAGAGGCTGAAGGGCCAGGGTTATAGTTACCTAGGGATGATTTTTATTCTGTGGCTTGCATGTTATGCATGTGTATATTCATATTCCATAGGTCCATACACTATTGGACGCTTGATCTCTTATATGGTAGTAACGCATTTCAATGATAAACTGTTTTTAGTATGATCAAAGTCTTTATCAAAAGAATAGAGAATCACCTAAAAAGGTAATGCCTCCACCTACACATCCTACACACCATGCACATGATGTACATGATACTCATCCTAAGCATGATACAGATGATATCACAGCAGGTACCTGTGGATGGAACTCATGATGGTGGTAGGGAACATGTACATGTGGAACCACCTATAAGGGGCAAGAACCATATGTTGTTATATATATATCCAGGTACACATCCTGTAAGATGGTCTATAACACCAGTGAATATTACCAGAAATGTGGTATAGGGGAATGAGATGCATGCTTATGCTTGGCCATCATGTTTGTGCCTTGGCTGAGAGTGCATCAATGAATCTTCATCAGTGATAGCTGCTTTAGCTGATGAGATGGGTGTGTGACCAGAAAGAACAGAGTGACAATTGATTAGGACTTTGAGGGACTTCGTTGTGTCAAAGTTGGAGGTTGTTTCAATTCCTTGAAACAGCTAAATTTAGATAAGCTGAATGCTTTGCCCAATATAACTACACATTGAACACATGTCATTGAAAGCCCTGCTTTTAGGAATGTTTGGAATCTTTTGACTTCCTGGTTGCCAGACTTTTCTTGGTTAAAGGAAGTGTTTGTGAGAGTTATGCCTCAAGGCATCAGATGTGCTCATTTATACTTAGAATGTATTAAATGTAGCCAGTGCTGCTTGCTTTGCTTTAGAGGATCTAAATGCTCTAAGAAGAAGAAATTAAGCAATAGGGAGGCTAGAATTATGATGCAGGAGATTGAAAATTGAATTAATTCACCTAAAGTTACCCAAATAACTGTCCTTATCGGAGAGATGGTGAATTGAGAGAATAAGGTTAAAAACCTGGATTATTTGGGTAAATAGGATGAGGTTATTTGAGGAACCTGATAGACTCCATCTTGAATATCTGACCAGCAAGCAAGTTTTTCTGGAAAATCACAGCTTGGAGTATAGTCAGAAAGTTACAGTGACCTGATCAGAAATAGCCTGATCCCTCCCTTTGTAACAGGAAGTACCAGGACATATTTGCAGGAAGCCAGTAACGATCATTGTTTAGTTCTGGGAAAGCGAGGTCCTTTGGGCCTTCTGAGCACATATGTTTTTGGAACATTTGGGGAATTTCCATGTAATTTTCATATTGTATTTTGTGCACGCAACTGTATTTTTGTATCCAAGTTATGACGCATATGATACATCATTTTGTGTATTTAAGGTGCGCCTATGTACCTTGTAGTTATTCTTATTTGCATGGGAATCCACTTGCGGAAGTGTTATAAAATAGATATTTTCTGTTGACCATAGTCTCCTTGATCATTTCTTTGGTATGTAGAAACTATATCTGGGATATTTTTCTCACAAGTGGCTTCTTTCCTTCCCTCCTGCAGCTGGAAAACTGACATTTTCGCAGCGGTGGCTGAAGCACAATCCCGCGCAGTCAGTCCCAGCTTTCCCTTCCCCAAGCATATCCCGTTGCTGCTGGAGCTGCTTTGCTGAATCTGGTGCAGCGGCAATAGCAAGAAGCGGCTGCCAGCAAAGCTCTCTGGAGTGGGAGAGAAGGTCCCTCCTATAACCTCGCTTCTCCTGGTGGCACCCCAGCTATAGCAGCTGAGAGAGGGAAGGAGGAATTCTGGGAGTTGAAGTCCAGAATAGGACTTCCTGCCTGAAGCCTGGAACTGACTGCCTGGGATTGTGTTTCAGCTGCCACAGCCACTTCTGCTGTTGCTGCAGCCACCAGAGTCTTCATCCTCACTGTCGCTTTGTTTTGGGCCGAGAAGCGGAAAAAAAGAGCAGCTCCACCCTCCCCTCTCACTTTCCTCAGCCTACGCGCTATTCAGGGGGTGGAAGAAAGTGCCCCTTGGCTGCCCCTCCAGGAGGATCACCGTGTATCTTCCACAGATGGGAGGTTGAAGGGGCGACCTCAGGTGAAGAGCACCAAGGGGTTTTGGCAGTGTAAGAGAAAGACTTCAAAGTCAGTGGAGGTGGTGTGTGACTGGTGTGCCTTGTTCTCATTTTCCCTGGGTGCAAAATGCTTTAAAAATAAAATTTTAGGTTTTTTGGGGGGGTTGTAAAGGGTTAGGGATGCAAGGGTCTTGTAACTTGACAGCTTTAAGACTTGCACACTTCAAATGCCAGAGTTTGTGAGTCAACATTTTGGTTGCTAAGGAAGAGCTTTTGTTGTTGTTAAGTGAATTTCACCACATTTTATAAGTTGTCCATCACATGACTGCCAAGCCACTCCCACTTGGTGACATGATCACCAAACCACTCCCACCCAGTCACATGACTGCTGAGCCACTCCCACCAGTCACATCACCGCCGAGCTACTCCCACACCTACAGAATAGGTTCTAAAAAAATTTGAAACCCACCACTGATTCATACATTCCTTAATTCACATAAGTGTAAGAAGGGAAGAAACATGGCACAATCAGACTTTCAAGATTTGTCCAATTGGCCCAGATTGCAACATTGTATTCTTAGAAAACCATCTTGCAATCCTACATGTCAGCTTGCTATCTGGCAGTTCCAAGAATCAGACACAATTGAATGGAATTTAAAAAATCCAATAAAGTTGGCCTACCTAAATTTTTCCTTGTTATAGTAATGACACTGGACACCAGAACTACATTCCCAACTGTGCTTATCACACTTTCAAATAATTTGTGATATCCACAAACTTTCATCTTTTAAACAAAGGCCAAGTGGTTGACACATCCTCAACCAGATGTATCTGTGTCTGTAACAATTGAATCAGAAAACTCTTTACCTTGAGGCACATCTTTAATGTAGAAAATTCTCAAAGAACTTGGTCGCTTCTAAGAGATCCTTTCCTCCTTCCTTGAAGTGATGCCCTGAGAGCTTCATTGTCTGTGACTGCGAAGGTATCAGATATACCGTATATACTCGAGTATAGGCCGACCCGAATATAAGCCGAGGCACCTAATTTTACCACAAAAAACTGGAAAAGTTATTGACTCGAGTATAAGCCTAGGGTGGGAAATGCAGCAGCTACCGGTAAATTTCAAAAATAAAAATAGATACCAATAATGTTTTTGAATATTTATTTCAAAGAAAAACAGTAAACTAGCAGTGTATTCAATGAAATACTTCACTCACCTCATGATGCTGATGTCCCGCTGTGATGATGATGTTCCGTGCAGCCGCGGGAGCGATGTCCCGCCTCCTATGACACACGGCACAGTGATTCCTATCATTGGATCACTGTACCAGAGGAGGTGGGACATCGCTATGTGGCTGCTTGCCATAACAAGGAGGAGGTGGGACATTGTTGCAGAGCGGCAGGAGGGGGAGGAAGGGGAATCGTAAGACAGCCCTGCATTACATTAGAACGTGAGGAGGGGGGATAGTGCGGTGCGCGCTCCGCGGCAAACTGACACAGAGGGAGGGGAAACTCACAGGGGCACTGGGCCATTCACGAGTGTCACCCAGCGGCATGGCCCCGCCCCTTTTTCTCCTCCATTTCGGGCAAATTTTTCACTGACTCGAGTATAAGCCGAGGCGGCTTTTTTCAGCCCAAAAAGTGGGCTGAAAAACTAGGCTTATACTCGAGTATATACAGTAGTTGAGTGCTACTAATTCATCCCCAAAGATCTTTTTCATAAGCATCTATGTCAGCCAACTTCTCTAGCTTAGCTGTCTTGGACTTAATGGAACAAATTTACTTTCTAAGAGCCAGGAGTATCAATCAACACCTATGACTTCTGCCAAGAAATAGTGTGATCTTTGATATATTGTATTTGATATCTGTGCTGACTACCTAACTATATATCCATAGTTATTTAGTAATGTTTATCTATGCATTTATTTATTTATAAAGACCAATTTCATAAGGTATCAGGAGGACAAATACCCTGGCCTCCTGTCCAACTGCCAGACTTGCTTAGACACTGTACTTGGGAGTCTACATCTCTGCAACTTAGCTACTATTAACATTTTTCTTGTGATCCCTGTCACCTAAATTTTCCTTACTCCTGCTTATGGATATTTTTTTTTGCTATGAATTCTGAATAGTAATTAGGAGTAGCCTTATATGGTTAATAAGATGTGGGTAAGAAAATAATCTTACAAATAATGTGGGTTGAGTCCCCACTCTTTTCTAAAACTATACTGCAGTATTTTGTTTAATCAAATTTCTAAGCTGAATTTATTTATAAGCTGAATTTTGTCAAACCAAAGCCAATGGCTAGGTTTCGCAGACCCAAATTTGTTTTTGTCATATCGTAAAATTTTAACAAGTTCAAATTAACATTGTTGGTTTTATAAGCATACTTTAAAATTAAATAGGTTTGCTTTGGTTATTCATGATTAAACCTTCATTTAGGATAAACACAATCACAATGTTACTGTGTCAGCCAGAGGACAGTTTTGTAACAAAAGCTATACAGTTAATTTTTGTAGGATTCATTCAATTTGGACCAAGTCCCTAAATTTTGCATATTTTCTAAGGAACTATCTCTGTTTAAATTAGTTCAGATAAATTTTTGTTTGGTAAGTGAGAAGTCAGGCACTGTATGAATGCCTAACTTGCAGGTCTGAGTCTCCAGCATTTCCTAAAAAGTACTGACAATTTGCCATTATGCTGTGAGACTTTATCAGCTGGGTTTCTTATGGTTTGGGTTTTTTTTGCATTATTATTGGCAAACGTATAAGTACTGTTCTTCATTGTCCCTTTGGGGGGATTTTTTTTTAAATTTCCATTTCTAGCTTATTCCCATCCAAGAAGCTACCGTAACTGATCCTGCTTAGCTTCCCCAAAATAACAAACTTAGTCAGGTACTGCCATCTACTGAGGCAATTCTGCTAGATGGGAGCATAGCAAATATTTTGTAGGCCACTCTAGAACATATTTTGTTTGAAGGGCAGGATATAATACTTAATTAGATCAATATTATTCATATACACAAGCTGCTCCAAGAGCCTGTTCTGCTGAAGAACATGGTAAAATGCTTTAAATAAAGAAATAATGCAGCAGCATTTTATCTCCATGGCAACTATGGAAGTTAATAACAGCAGCTGCAGAAATTGTGCAGGTGATAAAAGCTTTTATTTTTCTTTTAACCATATGTGGTCAGTTTTGTGTATGAATTTTGAACAATAGCATTTTCTGCTATTAAATTAGAGCAACATTGTGATGTTCAAGTTTATCTTTACAAGAGCAAATACCAGAAGGAAATATGTACCTTTTTTTTTTCTAAAAGAGAACACAAAAGCAGAATTGTGGAAAACAATTTATAAAAATCTGGAAAATGTTAACAAGTTACCTATTATCTGGAACTTTATTTAAAAAAAAGGAGGGCGGGGTTATAAATGTTAGCATGTGTTATAGTAAATGTTTTCCCCTTGAGCTTTATTTATATTTATTTATCTTTGTATCATACTTTCCTTCAACTGAGTTAAACCTATTCTGTACAGCAGGGGTGGGTTCTGGCAGTAACTACTGCTGGTTTGCTTGTGGGCACGCCACCCATGTGCATGCACAGTACAATAAAATTGTTCTGCGCATGCGCAGAAGCAAAAAAATAAGATGGCAGTGCCTACAGTGCCACCCAGAGAACCAGTTTGGGAGTGTGGCAGGCCGGGGTCACTGTCCGTTCCAGAGATCCAGGCTGCCAAACCACTACCAGTTCAGCCGAATCAGTCCGAACCGGTAGAAGCCCACGACTGCTGTACAGTAAATAATTGCAGAGTACAATAATTATTTTAAGAATAGAGAAGTGTAGTGACCAGAAGTGGGATTCACTTACCTTACCTTCCAGTTCTCAAATGTGAGCATGTGTGTGTGCGCACTGGCTTTGCTTGCACATGCCACTTCTGTGCATGCACAGTGTTTGCGCAATACATCAGGCCAAGAGGGCAGAGCCTCCTGCAGCTGCCACTACCAGTTTGCCCAAACTGGAGAGAACCAGCTGAATACCACCTCTGGTAGTGACATATATACACCCTTATGTTTCTTGAAGAAAAGCAATATATAAATAAATGAATGAACTAATTAATCTAACTCAGACTACAAAAAGTAATTCTTTGGTAGGAAGTTCCAAAGGAAGAGCCAGGGAATCTAGCTTTCTGCTAGAATGCAATTAATGTTACAGAGTAAGCTCTTTTATGAAGCAATCAATCACAGATTCCATTCTTAGACTTCACATAATGTTTCACTTGGTGTAAACTAATATTGACAAGCATAGCAAACTTTGCAGAAAGGAAAACTCAAAGACTTACCCAAAGGGTGTGATTGCAGCAGTGGTGGGTTCCTACCAGTTCAGACTGGTTTGGCTGAACTGGTGGTGGTTTGGCGGCCTGGGTCGCTGGAACCGGCAGCAACCCAGGCCCCGAATCAGTTCTCCATGTGGTGCCATAGGTGCCACCATCTTGTTTTTTGTTTCTGCATATGCACAGAACAATTTTTGTTGTATTGCGCATACACATGCATCATGCATCAAGTGTGCACAGTGCACCCCCGAGCAAACTGGCAGTCGTGTCTGCCGCAACCCACCTCTGGATTGCACACATCTCTTTCCTTCTTTTCTCTATACATTTTTAACTTAGTGCCACTTAGTGACATTACAAGTTCACTTGTCATTCTATCATAACCTATTTGGTATCCCAGGACTTAGAACTGATTACAATTTCTAACCTGGACTCTCAGCTGCATTTGGCTTAAGTCTACACGTATACAGACAATGCATCAAGGAATTATCACAGCACTGTTTATATCTTAACATTTCTGAAAATATTTTACCTCAAGGAAAATAACCTAAAATGGAACCACCATCATGGATTTTGCCAGATAGGAACCTAGTCAGAGCCTTCCAGGAAGGAACACTGGAAGCAAGAATTTATTTGACTACTTACTTCAACAGAAAAATTAAAGAAAATACATTTTAAAAGAGCTTGAGAAGGATGGAATAATCGGGGAGCGGGGGGAAGGGGCGTTATAAGAAGAAACATATAATTTAACAACATATATGGTACCCTTGCAGAGACTTATTCCACCGATTTTAAAGCTTTACATAATCAAAACCCCTTTGATCCAGAGTACTCTGAGTTGCAGATGAGACCCTTGTCTCGAACTGGCCATGCACAAAGAAGAAACTAGCAAACACATTCCCTTGGGTATGAGGATAGAAAAGTAAATGTTAACCTAAAGGTCAAGGATACTGCAGAGTTGTCAGTTCTGATGGCAACGTTAGAGACCTACTGTTGCTCAAAGCACAAGGAGACAAGGGAGGGAGATAAATTCTTTACAAGAGATCAGCAGGAAGGTGAAAGATCAGATTAATAATGATATCTGATAGTGAAACACGTACATAGTAATCCCAGCAGGGATGTAAAATAAATCTACCATGGTGTAATCTGTTAGTACTGTGTTTCAGCAGTTGTGGCTACAATGCACATGTTGCATAAGTGGCTGTCACATTGTCTCAAAAGTTACACATAGTACCATCTGCATCTGCAAAGATTCTGTCTATTCACCCTGCATTTAAAGCTGCGTGTATTTGTGTCTAAAGCAATGGTTGCTCAGTATGGTGTTTGGACTATAGGAGGCAGACTTCTGACTGAGCTATGTGTATCCTCATTCCGATCCAGTAACCAAAGCCGGTTGGGATTGTGTCCAAAACAAATAAAACCTACAAGTATTCATGTTATGAAGAATGAAGATAAGGCACAAAATGCTGGTGGCACTTAAATGCAGTACACTCACACAAACACACACACCAGTTGAAATGGAGCCATGTCCCATTACAATGGGAAATGCTGCAGAGAATCTGTTTAGGGGAAAGACTGGCAAAATATCCAGATGGCTGCTATGCAACTTGCCATAAAGCCGCTTACCCAGTTTGACTCCTGTCTTTTTGCACCCGAAAGAAGAACACAGCTCTGTTCCTTTCCTAAATCAAGGAAGGCAGAAGAGAGAGTCAACACTTTACAGTGATATTTTAGATCTGCACAGCCACTAGAAGACTATAAATTTCCCTTTGTATTCCATATATTCTAGTCAAGCCGGGGGGCTTACTTTGCATGTTCAGCACGCTGCAGTCATTAGATGGGGAAACAAAGAGGAAGAGGAAGAGAATACCCATTCGTGAAAAGGACTGGTCCGATCAATAGCACTGTGTCCTCTTAATGAGCTTTGTTGCCTTTTTTCCCCCTCCATCTCCAACAAATGGTTCAATGAAGCTCCTTACTGTTGCTCATTAATTCCTGCTTAAAGTCACAGAGATCTCGAAATCACTGAGAGCAACTCCTGTCAGCCAGGAACAAGGGGAAATAACAATAAATATGCCCAAGTCCAACTCTCAAACTTAACAAGGTGTATTTTGATGGTGGGTGGAGTGATGGAAGTAATAAGCAGTACAGCAAGGCAGAACATTTTTCCATCTTTTTTATTGTAATTGCTGCTATATTATATCTAACACATTCTCCTCCCGCAACACATCTCTTCCAGCAGCTCAGTTATCGACTGTCTCTAAAACCTTCTATTGTAGAGATGTGCTATTTTCAACATGACATTTCTGGTCTATTTGTCAAATGCATCACCTGCTAGTTTTAGTGTGGCTGGATGATCCATTAAGAAGAGAGTCCAACTCCAGAATGAGATGGGTGCTGCTGCCGCTGTTGCTTTTTTTTTTAATGCTTTCTACTGTTCTTTTATCTTCTCTTGTGGTTCTGAGGGTATATATCTCTCTCTCTTTCTTTCCCCCTCCCTTTTTTCCCCATTTCTCTTTCTTTGTGCTACAGAACTGGTGCTGAATGCTGATGAGCCATCTTTCCACTGCAGCCTTAGACAAACAATAACTTCTCATCTCAGCCTAGTACACTTCTTTCAATTAGCTAATATCACGGGGACGTTAAAAAAATGATAGTGAACATCAATAGGTGAAGCAGAGCATGATGAGGATAAGGTAAAGCTAGTCAAATTTGACTAGAATGGTGGAATACGAAAAACCCTGCACAAAGCATTGCGTCTTAAAAGCTTGAGTGCTTTGGTGTCAGAGAAAGGGCCTCTTCTCTGTGGTCCATTTTGCAGTTGTCGCAAACTTATCGGGCACGGAATGAGTTCCCTCCTTTAAACCTGGGGTTGTTGGACTGCAGCCTTGCTCCATCTACTCTGTTCATTTTATTAGAAACTACACCAACCAGCCGGAGGTAGGTTTAAAAAAAATGTGGCTGGGGAAAAGGATGTAATAAAGCTTAAGGCCACCTAAACTGCAAAACAGGAAAAACCAAAATTAATCCATCATCCATCATCTCTTACTCCCTATGCCTGGAAGAAAATAAATCTTTGCTTCTGTATTAATGGCCTCTTCCTTTTTCTAAAAATCATTTATTCTATCACTACCTCTATTTGCTCTACACAGCAATAACTTTCCTTACAAATAATCAACCAATCCCTTTTCCTATTCTTCTTTATGTTTCTGACTGTAATCCCATAGGACTGCTTAATTTTATAATCTATGAAAGAATAATGTTTCTTGGGAAGTAATTTCACATCCATTAACTTGGGCGCAGGGCCCACGGAATTCAATGGTATTTTTTGGCAGGGTAGAGTCTGATTTGTACAACTAATATATAGGCATTCTATTAATGGATGTTTTCATCTCCTGTCAAGAAATCAGGTTCAAAGTTTCAGATTTATTTATTTCTCAAATTTATATAGCTACCAATCTCACAAAAAGCAACTGAGCAGTGTACTACAATCCAATAAAACAACCAATGTAAAGATATTTTTTTAAACCCACATTAAAGGGTAAAGATTGTAAAAACAAATGCACAATTCCTAGCCAAAGAGAATATGACTAGCCTGAGCTTATTAGCTGGAAAGCTGGCAGCCTGGGTTCAAACTTGAGCATTGTACAATGGAGTGAGTTCCTGTTACTTGCCCCAGCTCCTGCCCACCTAGCACTTTGAAAGCATGCAAATGTAAGTAGATAAATAGGTATCATTTTGATAGCAAAGAAACAGAATTCTATGTGCTTCAGCATATAGTCATGCTGACCTCATGACCACAGAACTGTCTTTGAACAATGCTGGCTCCCTTGGCTAAGAAACAAAGATAAGCACCATCACTTAAGCACCTCCTATCCAGTTGAACACAACTGGATAGGAGAAGCTTACATTTTTTACTCAGCATGAGAGCCAACTAAGTATGTCTCTGGTAACCAGACAGCTTCAGACCTTACAACATAATCTGATCTTGAGGGACTTCCAAAATCTCAAAAGGGATGGAGCTTAGTTTAATTTTCAGAAGGAAGAATATTCCATAAGAAAGGCTTCACAGCAGAAAAAGCCAATCTTCTGGGATCCACCAAATGTACAACAAGCCTTTTGTGACAGATCTAATAGGCAGGGATGATGTAACTGGAGAAAGAGGTTCCCTCAGATAATCTAGTCCCATGCAGCAAAGGACTGCAAAGATTAAACCAGCACCTTGAATTGGACCCGGAAGTAACCTGGCAACCAATATTGCAGAATAGAGGTGTAACATGTACTGTTCTAGGAGTGGACAAAATTGCTAAAGTGCTGTAAACCTAAACTTCCAGACAAGCCCGATGTAAATCACATTGCAGCATTCTACTCTGAAAGCAACTCGGGCATGTATGAGTGACTGTAAGCAGGGCCTGCTGAGCCAGGAACAAGTGCAACTGGTGCACAAGACTAAGCTTATGCACCGGGTCTGCCTGGAGAAGTGAAAACCCATTCATCACCAAAGAAAGCATAGTCCTAGAACCAGGGACCCCCAAACCTAGAGCCACTTATTCTTACCAGGGTTCAGCTGAAGCCTATTGTTCTTCATCTACACACTCATAGTCTTCAGACACAAGAATAGGTTATTCATGGCATTATTTAATTCACCAGGATAGAGCAGAGGTGGTATTCAGTAGGTTCTGACCAGTTCTGAAGAACCAGTAGTGGAAATTTTGAGTAGTTCAGAGAACCAGTAAATACCACTGGTCCTGACTGGCCCTGCTCCCATCTATTCTCTGCCTCCAGAATCCCAGCTGATCTGGAGGAAATGGGGATTTTGCAGTAACCTTCTCCTGGAGTGGGGAGGGATTGGAGATTTTACAGTATCCTTCCCCTCCCACACCCACCAAGCAACACCCATCAAGCAACACCCACCCCAGAACCAGCAGTAAAAAAAATTGAATCCCACCACTGAGGTAGTGATATATATTTGTTATCATCAGCATAGTGATAATAATTCAGCCCACGGTGACAGAAAGATTTGAGGAGAAAGCACCAGATTCTGTGGTACTCACAAAGCAGAAGCCAGGGATGAGAAATATCCTCTTCAATCATTACTAAAGGAAATCAATTCTGAAGGAAGGAGGAGAACCAGCACAATACCATGCTACCTATCCCCAATTATCTTAACTGATCCAGAAGAATACCATGGTCAATGGTATTGAAAGCTGCCAATAAATCAAGTAGGGCAAAAATGCACTATCTACTTCATACTCAAGCCAAAGGTCATTCAAAAAGCATGGCCAATGAAATTTCTATCCGATACTTGTGCCTGGTTGGAAAGGATCAAATAATCTTCTTCCTCCAAAGCTCTCTGACAACCAATTTTCCAAAGAAAGGGACATTAGATACTGTGTGATAATTGTCCAATGTGGTGAGGCCCAGCAATGGCTTCTTGAGGAAGCAAAGCTGTTTAAGAAATAGAGGAACAATATCCTCACTCAAAAAAGAATTGCCGACTACTAGAACCTGCTCATATGATAACCCCTGGGCCACATCAATCAGCTATGAAGAGCATGGATCTAAAGGCTAGGTGGCTGAGTTCACAGTCCTAAAGCACCTCTTCACTTCTTCTGGTCCAACAACTTCAAAACTGTCCCAGATAAATCTCCTAGACTCCTCCCTAAGCATCTCCCCCAAATCTGCAACAATGCCAGCAGATGCTGCACAAATGTCTTTGCATGACCCTGTAAGAGATCCTACACATCCCTTTTACCCAAGAGGGCTTGCATCACCCAAAATAGACCTTTGAGGTGGCAATCTCTGGATGCACTAAGAACAAAGAAGTACTAATGCTTCATCAACACTACCGCCACAAATTAGACCTTAATAGCAGCTCTAACTTATGTTTGGTTAAGTTAATATTATGATAAACACAATTGATGCTCTAGATGTCTCTTCTATCTTTTCATCTCTCTCAGCAACTCTACTATCCATGGGGATTGACAAGATCCCTGAAACAGGAGAGGTCACATGGGTGGGATCCAAGGCCTCACTTGTCCTCTTATATCAAGTGGCTTTGGATGAAACATGTAGCAGATCAACAAGGGCAACCTCCGCTCCCTTTAAAATTCCTTTGGGACCATCAGTTACCATGAATGGACCAATCTAATGGGTACAGCCCGTTAATATGAATATTATCTGAATATGAATACTGACACTAGAATATTCTATAGAAATAGAGGTGTGATCTGGCCATGATAAAGGGGACACTTAATCTCCCCCAATTTCAGATCATATTGCCACTGACTTAACAGGAACACCAAATCTGGAGTGTGACCACTGTCCTGAGTTGGGCTCTGGATGACCTGGGATAGAAATAGACCCAAGGCTGTCTAGGAAGTCACGAACTCCTAAGACATCTCAGTTCCCATTCTTAGGAAAGGGAGTTTAAAGCCCCCCCCCGCCAGATTCTGGGGAACTCTACTGCCAACCCAAAAATATGGAGGATCAGAGAGGCTGCTATGAAGCAGGGGGGGGGGTGGCTGGTGGCTGGTACAATAGCAACATTCCAAATTAATACCTAGATCTCTACTTACTGAATATGATTTTACACCTAATGACCTATGGGGCAGAACATTTGAAAACTATAAGACAATCACAACACCTTCACTCCTGTTTTCAGAATCACGACAGATGCTCCACTTGAAACCAGCTGGGCAAATTTCAGAAAGGGCCACATTCCCAATTTTAGAACCCAATCAGATCTTAGAAATACAGGCCTGGTTGGCTGTCTCATTCATGATCAAATCATGGATAATGTAGACTTTATTACAGATGACTTGGCATTCTGTAGCACCCTGGTCTTGGCTGTTGAAGGTCTGCTGGTATTGGGGCTGGAATTAAAGAGATGGAACCCAGAACTATTATAAGACATTATGAGACAATGATTCTGTGGTCCCCAAAGCAGTCTACTCCCTGACTTTTGCTGTATCTCCCTATGTTTGATATCACCGTGAGGTTATGGCTTGCTACCATCCCACAATTATAGCCTCATTCTCCAAACTAAGTCTGGAACTGAGAACATTTGTTTGTGCATATCGGGAGGGAACACGAAGCACCCTGAATAGTTTTGCTACAGTGACTCTTAGCATCAACAACGAACCCCCACCCACCCACTATCATGTATGTACATACATTAAGACCCATTCAAAACCAGCCTCCCTGCCACTCCCACTAGCAAGAGTAGGGCTCTCCTCATTCATCCCCCACCAATTCCTCCTCTGGCTATCACCCAAAGATATCCCATATCTCAAGGAGATTGAGAGATTGAGATTTGTTTTATTTATATGCTGCCCTATTCCCTGCGGGACTCAGGGTGGCGAACAACTCAAACGAGAAAGGGAACACACAAGTACAAGACAAGCATTTAAAATAGCCAACAGCCACACAAGTCGAGAGGGGAAGGGAGCTCATCAACCCCAGGCCTGCCGACATAGCCAGGTTTTAACGGCTTTTCGGAAGGCCTGAAGAGAGGTGAGGGTCTGAATCTCTGCGGGGAGTTCGTTCCAAAGGGCCGGAGCTGCCATAGAGAAGGCCCTCCCCCGGGTCGTAGCCAGATGCCAATGGCTGGTAGACAGAACCCGGAGGAGGCCAACCTTGTGCGATCTAATGGGTCTTTGGGAGGTAATTGGCAACAGGCGGTCTCTCAAGTACCCAGGTCCAATACCATGAAGGGCTTTATAAGTAATGACTAGTACCTTGAAGCATATCCAGAGACCAATCGGAAGCCAGTGCAGCTCGCGGAGGATAGTGTAACGTGGGTATATCGAGGTACACTTACAATCGCTCGCGCGGCTGCATTCTGGACAAGTTGAAGTCTCCGAATGCTCTTCAAGGGCTGCCCCGTGTAGAGCGCATTGCAGTAGTCCAGTCTTGAGGTCATGAGGGCCTGAGTGACTGTTGCGAGTGTCTCCCGGTTCAGGTACCAGGAGGTTCAGGCAACTGGTGTACCAGGCGAACCTGGGCAAATGCCCCCCTGGTCACAGCCGACAAATGGTGTTCTAAGGTCAGCTGTGGGTCCAGGAGGACTCCCAAGTTGTGAGCCCTGTCTAAGGGGCGTAAAATTTCACCCCCCAGCCTGAGTGATGGAATACGAACCAAATTCTTGGGAGGGAAACACAACAGCCACTCGATCTTGTCTGGATTGAGCACAAGCTTGTTAACCCCCATCCAGACCCTGACAGCCTCCAGGCACTGGCACATCATGTCAACTGCTTCACTGAGTTGGTACGGGGCGGACAGATACAACTGGATATCGTCCGCGTATTGATGGTATTTTATCCCATGCCGTCGAATGATCTCACCCAGTGGCTTCATGTAGATGTTAAACAGGAGGGGGGATAGGACCGAACCCTGAGGAACCCCATATTTCAGGGGCCTAGGGGTCGACCTATCGCCTCCGACCAACACCGACTGCGACCTGTCAGAGAGGTAGGAGGAGAACCACCGAAAAACGGTGCCTCCCACCCCCACCTCTCGTAATCGTCGCAGAAGGATACCATGGTCGATGGTATCGAAGGCTGCTGAGAGGTCAAGAAGCACTAGGATGGAGGGATGGCCTCCATCCCTGGCTCTCCAGAGATCATCGGTCAGTGCAACCAAAGCGGTTTCCGTGCTGTAGCCAGGCCTGAATCCAGACTGAAAGGAGTCCAGATAATTGGCTTCATCCAAGGACCGTCAGAGTTGAGAGGCTACCACTTTCTCAACAACCTTCCCAATAAAGGTGAGGTTGGAGACTGGACGGTAGTTGTTCAAAATGGCTGGATCCAGTGATGGCTTCTTCAGGAAGGACACATAAGATCTAATGATTTGCTACAGTATCATGTCCCCCGTGACCCGACAAAAGCGCGAACGTCATAAGCGCGCTGACAACACCGCGGCGCTAAAACCGCGATGTCAAAAGCGCGCCGACAACAGCGCGCCGACAACAGCACGCCGACAGAAGCGCGATTTAATTTAAGGTAAGATTTACAGTTAGGTTTAGGGTTAGGTTTAGGGTTAGGTTTAGGGTTAGGTTTAGGGTTAGGTTTAGGGTTAGGTTTAGGGTTAGGTTTAGGGTTAGGTTTAGGGTTAGGTTTAGGGTTAGGTTTAGGGTTAGGTTTAGGGTTAGGTTTAGGGTTAGGTTTAGGGTTAGGTTTAGGGTTAGGTTTAGGGTTAGGTTTAGGGTTAGGTTTAGGGTTAGGTTTAGGGTTAGGTTTAGGGTTAGGTTTAGGGTTAGGTTTAGGGTTAGGTTTAGGGTTAGGTTTAGGGTTAGGTTTAGGGTTAGGTTTAGGGTTAGGTTTAGGGTTAGGTTTAGGGTTAGGTTTAGGGTTAGGTTTAGGGCTACGTTGCAGCGCACTTCTGTCGGCGCACTTTTGTCGGCGCGCTTTAGGGCTAATTCGTCGCTCATTCGTCGCGCGGTTTTGTCACCGCGCTTTAGACACCGCAGTTTAGTCAGGCGCGCTTTTGTTGTGCGCACTTTTGTGGTGGAACCCATGTCCCCAGCATTCAAAGACGCTGGAAAGGAGAGAATTGGGCCTGGACATATCTAAGCCATATGAAAGGAATAACATCAAGAGACAGAATTAAGATCACAGGAAATGATGGTAATACTCTGTACCACACTGGTGAGGCCATATTTGGCAACCAGTTCTGGTCATCACAATACAAAAAGAAAATGCTGAGAGCCTAGAAAAGGTATAGAGGAGAGACCAAAAACAATAAGGGGTTTGAAGACTAAAACCTATGAGGAGCAGAACTAGGTATATTTAGCTTAATAAAGAGAAAGCTGAGGGAAGATATAATAGCTGTCTTCCAATACTTTAAGGTCTGCTACAGAGCATTAATTTATTCTCCATAGCTGCTGAGGATAATAGGTGGAAGCTTATTAGAGGTAGATTCAACCTGGAAATGAATTTTGTGACAGTAAGAAGTATTAAGCAATGGAACAGCTTGCCTTCCAGAGTTCTTGATGCTCCATTGTTGAAGTTTGTTTTTTTTAAAAAAAGGACAACCAATTGTCCCAGATGGTATGAGGATTCCTGCCTCAGGCAGAGAATTATGCTAGAAGACATCCAAGGTCCTTTCCAGCTTTATGATTCTATGGTTCTGTGTATCTGTGATTTTGTGATTCTATGAAACACGTTATAGATGACAGGCAAGGATCACATACATCAATGGAAGTTTGCACAACTGGTAAGAAAACTGCTGATAGAGTATTGCAACAAAAAACAACACACATACATAATTGGCTAGCTGATCAAAGTTCTACAATACTTGTAAGTGAAAGATAATACTTCATGATTGTCACTGGAGATAATATCTTTTAAAGCTGACCTGAGAAAAAAAAAACTTCAAAAACCCTACATGCATTATATTACAAAAATACAATATGCACAAATACTTATACATTATGTATCACATTGCAATAAAACTAAAGCAAGTATGATAATGGTATCTGATTGGGTATTTTTTTAAGGATAGGGTAAATTGGGACCACTGTGATTTGGGAAAGAGAAACCTCTCTCTCTTTCTTTCTCTCTCTCACAGAGAAACATTAGTTAAGCAATGTGAAGCACTCTGGGAAGCTAGTATTTGTCTCATTAGGAAAAAAAATATGCATCTAGGGATTGAAAATAGTTCACAGAATTCAAACTTGTTTGACCTTAAGTGGCAGCAAAGAAAGAATGGGGGCCAATCTCCATTCTAATCTCCATTCTCTGTAGAGGATACCACTGTGTTAACATCTGGACAATCTGTCCTATTCTCAGCACAGACAAAGCTATGTACAGTATTAGCAGCTGGTTCAGAAATGCAATAAAACAAACCAAGTGGCTTGGAATCTACACTCCCTGATGGGACTCTGAAATGTAAAAAACAACAACAAACATATTTATTGAACATACTACATACCTACTGTAATGAGTGTGATGTAATAAAGAAAATTCCCTCCCTCCAGTGTTAGTTTTCTATCAGAATGAAATGGAGGGATTTAAACTTTGTTCCTTGAGGGGTTGTGGGTTGGGTTTTTTTGCATGGTTATTTGTTGTTGTTAACCAAGACTTTAGGGTATTCTTCCCCCTCTCTGTGTATTTTCATCCTGACCTGCTGGATGATCTTCGATTTCATTACTATAATCTCCAGAGCAGGCCTACCATTAGACATGGTGAATTAACTGCCTCCAGCAGATGTTGGAAAAGAATAGCAGTGATAGTTCCCCACCCATATCTTATGAGTTCCACAACTCTTCTTATCTGTGTAGGGAAATAGGGAGGGGAACTATACTTGCAATGGAGTAAGCTTTATTCTGCCTTTCAATGAAGAAGCAAACTCTACTAGGGCACCCATATCTGCCTCAGGTTCAATGGCTTGGCGTGGATAAGTTTGAATAAATCACAGAGATGGAAGAACCATTTGGGCCACAACATCCTATCCCATTGTCAGTGATGAAATCCAAATTAAAGTATCTCAGACAGATGGTTATTTAACTACTGATTCAACACATTCAGTGAAGCATAGCCCATCACGTCTCTGAGTAATTGTTTTCACTGTCAAATCATTCCTGCTGTCTGGAAGTTTCTTTTAAGTGGGAATCTGACTTTCTGTAACTGAATTATTCTGTAGTGTTAGAGGAGAGAACCTGTAGCTCAGAGTTGAGATGTTGGAATCTTGGTGCTTCCTGATCATTATTTTCTTCTTCCAAATGTTTTATTATCAATCTAGGCAACATTTTCAGTGAAGATAACAAAAGGGATTAAAGATGACCCATAAAACCTCAACAATTCTACTTCCTTATGTCAAAGTATTGATGATGTTACTTATATTGGTAATGAAATTTCTGTAAGAAGATAACCAAGATCCCAACATCATTATCTTGGTCCTGTACTCCAAAACAAAAGATTTTCTGTCTTGCTCTTCCAAAAGGTAGCATACTTTCAGATATTTGGGGACAGTTACCACATTCTCCTTTCAATAGGATAAAATGAAGCATCTCCTTTAAAGTGCCTTCATTGAACTGTTCTTAGTTCTTTGACCAGAACTAAATCTCTTGACTTTCTCTGGGTCGCTTCCTATTTTTCTAAATCTTTCTTAAAATATGGTGCCCAGAATCACACTCTGAAATAGGGTCTGACTAAAGCCAAAATAGCTGAAACAGTTTCTTCCCATGATTTAGAAATTATAGTTCTGTTGAGACAGCCTAAAACTGTATTTACCACCTTTGAAGCTACATCATACTGCTACATTCAGTGAGCAATCAACTGCTATTCCAAAATCTTTTACAAAGTACTATCACCAAGGTAGATTTCTATCATCCTCTACAGTTGTATCTCCTTATTGAGAAAGTTTTCTGAGTTAAGAACGTTCATCTTGTGTCCATTAAAATTCATTCTGTTGCTATCAGCACATTTCTCTAATTTCATTTGTGTTGAATTTCATTTGTGTTCCCTAGGTATTAGCTACATCATCCAGATTTGTGTTATTTGCAGCTTTGATAAGCATCCCCTCCACCTCTTGATCCAAGTCATTAATGAAAATATTGAAAAGCAGAAGACCCAGGAAAGAGCCCTGTGGGAGCACACTTGATACTCTCTCCAAATTGATGAGAACCACAGATAAACACTCTTTGAGTATGATTTTCAAGCCCCCTAGGTATCCACTTAATTATCATGCCACCCAGACAACCTTTAACTAGTTTGATAATCAGTATATCATGGAGTACTGTTGTGAAATGCTTTGCTAAAGTCAAGGGTTATTATCTGCACAGCATTTCCTCAATCTATTAAGGAAGATGCCCATTTTAAAAAAAAAAATCTGGAATGACCTTAAGAAATCTGTGCTGACTGATAGTAATTATTATTTTGTTTTATGGTGCTTATAAACTGATTTCTTTCTCATGAATTAAGGCAAATATATGTGTCTCGAGATAATGTTGCACAATCCAAACTGAGTCAGTCATCGGGACCAAAGGTTTATTGTTCCAAGCTTTCAGACTCATGCTGGAGCCCATCTTCGGGGAACTTCTCTCACCCCAGAGGTTTTCTTTTTGTTTCAACTTGATTCTCCTAAAGCTGTGATGGCGAACCTATGGCACACGTGCCACAGGTGGCAGACGGAGCCATTTCTGAGGGCACGCAAAACATTGCCCTGTCAGGTCCAGCACACATGCATGTGCTGGCCATCTGATTTTTGGCCTTGATTTTTGGCCATTCGGGAATGGACTTCCAGTTTGTACTTTGGGTTGTTTTCACCCTCCAGAGGGAGAGAAATGGCCCAACAGGCAACCCGGAAGACTCTTCCTGAAGTTCCAGTTTGCGTGTTGGGCTGTTTTTTGCTCTCCCCAGGCTCCTAGAAAGCCTCTGGCGCCTGGGGAGGGTGAAAAATGGACCTATTGGGCCCACCGGAAGTCAGAAAATGGGCCATTTCCAGCCTCCGGAGGGCCTCTGTGGGGGGCTTTTTCATCCTCCCCAGGCTGCTTGAAAGCCATGCGTGGGAGGGCATTAAATTATGGGGGTGGGCATGCAATCATGCATGATAGCGCTCACATGCTTTTGGCATGTTTGCCAAAAAAAAGGTTCGCCATCACTGTCCTAAAGCATCAGTGTCTGACTGATTGGTGTGTAATTCTTAGGATCCCCCTTTTTCCAGTTTTGAAAGTAATTCTTAGGATCGCCCTATTTTCATTTCCCCCCAATCTATCCATACTTCACCACTCCTAAATTTCTCGAAGATAATAGGTAAGATTTTAACTAGATCACCAGCTACTTTCTTCAGTATCCCCAGATGCAATTAACCTCCTCCTAGAAATTTAACTCATTCAAAATAGATAATTCTCTAACAATATTTCTGTCAATCTTAAACTGTAGTCCTGTCTCTTCTTCTTGTTCTTTATAATATCCTAGTTTGTTTTTAGTTCTTTTAATTGGAGAAGACTAAGCCCAAGTAGGAACTGAATATCTCTGCCTTTGTATTTTGTATAGCTTTATATTTTATTGCTTTTACACAACAGCCAGTATACTGATGTTTTTATTGTGAACATATTTAGTGGCTTCCTCTTTCTTTCCTTCTCCTTACTATTTTTATAATCTTTCTCTAACCTATGATCATTCATACACCAGGGTATGCTTCCATCCTGGCTGTCTGGTTCTCTTTTTTGATCTGGTCTTTTTTTTTCTCTTCATTTTCTGTATGTGGCCGTTTTCATTCTTTCCATTCCTGCCCAATGGAATTTGGAAGGAATAGTTTAAAGCATGCTGGGACTTGTCTATCGGGCAATCTATCACCAGAAGTGAAACAGAACAGGACCACTTTGGTGTAGTGGGGAAACTAGGAAAAAAATATAAGGGGGGAGGAGAGAATCCTTCAGTGCCTTCTGTCCTACAATGGGCAAGCAGGTCAACTCCCATCATTTTAAGTCCCCTTTCCTTCTAATAATCTGAACCAGAAATAGTATATGCAGCTCACCCTCTGCTTTCCAGCATACAGATATACTCAAATACAGAGATACAGCACAATGGGGGGCGGTGGAGGGGGACTAACAGACACAGAAGATGCAAAGCATATAGAATAGAGCCTTGCACTGACATATAAATAGAGTCAACATATATGAACTCATCCTCATCAATCCCTGGTGAAAAAGTGTGTACATACATGTAAACATCAAACAGGTACCCACATACTCATATGCAACAGCTTACTTGGATACACAAAGGCAAATATCTCGGTCTCCTATGAACCCTGATGAACCCTCTAAATATTAGTGTGTACATGGAATGTATTTTTCCCCATGAATATTGATGAGTAATTTAAACAGACCCATTTCAGCAAATCTTCCATTTTCCACCATGTACATGTTTTATAACTGAAGTCCCTATTTAGATTTTCATTTCTGTACCTCCAGAATCAGTTTAAAGCCCTCCTGCAGCACTTTGCCCCAAAACATTTTTAGTCTTTGAGAGGTGCACCCCATTTGATTCTTAGCAGTTCATCATATAACACAAACCAGGATCCCAGCAACTAGATTTCTCCCATTGACCCCATTTGGGTAGGCAGCCATTGATTTGCAGCATTCTTATTTCCCTTTGAGGTCCTCTTCCATGGACTAGAAAGATGGATGAAAATCCTATCTGTATTCCCAGGTTATTGAACATTAATTCAAGATTTTCAAGCCTGCACTGATATCGTTGTTGATGTTCTTTGCAGTATTTTTAGTCTCTTGTGTGTTAGCAATGAAGGGATAATTGTGAAGGGACCTGATAAATCTTGAAAATTATGTCAACATCTCTGCTCCTTTTCCTTCACTTTAGGAATCAATGAGTCTGGTCAGCATACATTTGCTTCAGTTGCTTTTAAAAGTGAGTTGTGGATCAGCACAACTCTTCCTTTTGTTTCTTATAGGACTCAGTTGCATCCTTTTGCCCTGTAGGAATCCATTGTCCTTCCTCGTTCAGCAGCATTTCTTTTTCTTCTCTGAGCAGTCAGAGCTAGTTTTATCAGAGTCTGAAAATTGTTTTTCAGTTCCAGGGATGTAAAATACCTTCTATGCCTTTTGCTTCTAGTTATTACTCTCAACTGTTAGGCTTGCTGCTCTATCTGACTGTTTTCCCTACTGAGAGTTGTGTCTACTGACAGTTTCTGTGATAGATCTTTCTTTGTTTGAATTGATAAATTTTTCTTCTTTCTTACCAGCTGAAGTATATCTATTTGCTGTTCCAATCCTTTGACTTTTTGTTTAAGGACTGCTACAAATTTCATTTAGTATAAATATATCCCAAAATCGTTTTCAGGCAGAAAAACAAACTTACTATAGACCTTGCAAGTTACATCTGCTGATGTACTTTCACAAGCTAAAGTTGAATTAAATAGGGAAATAAAAGCCTCAGATTTTCAGATGATCAATTACCAAATCTTGAGGGGAAAATATTAAGGATTCCTTTTCAAACTTTCCTGAAAAAATTCTTGCTTGGTTAACTCTTTGTGAGTTGCTCCCTGGAACCTGACTATTTTATATCATTCTTATAGTCTTTGCAAGTCAGAAGTTCCTTCATTTTCAGTGTTAGCTTTGAGATCTTAAAAATCCAAGACAACTTTCATCCTGAACATTCACTAGATTTTGCTCTATGTTTTGTTTTTAAATCCTGTTCAACTTGGCCTTTGAATTATCTCTGCTCCCAGTCAGTATTAAGAACTAAAGAAATCCTATATCAGGGATGTCAAACTGGATTTTTCAAGGGCCAGATCAGCATCAGAGTTCTCCTCCATGGGCCAGCATGGAGGAGATGGATCGACCACTTCCTGCAGCACCCTGTTGGCCAAAATAGGGCATGGTATGTGCAGCCCCCCTGCACCCCGTTTTCAGCTTGGACAGCTTCCTGCACCACTTTCCAGGCAAAACAGGGTGTGGAGGGTCACTTGTGTCCTCATGCACCATTTTGGCCAGCAGAGTACTTTAGAAGGCAGTCCAGGCTTAAAATGGGACATGGGGGGCTGTGTGCAGCCCTCTGTGCCCCATGTTAGCTGCCAGAAGCATCGCAAGCCAGCCCTTTGCTATTTTCAGGCTGGCCCCATGGGCCAGATTTAAGCATCCAATGGACCAGATCCAGCCTGCAGGCCTTGAGTTTGAAACCCCTGTCCTACATGATTATCATGACCAATGTGCATAGAGAAGCCCGCTTGAGCTGTAATATATGACATTTTCATCTGACTGCCTGGACCTCCTATGACTCTACTGACAAGGCTGGGTTGGATAACATGGTAACAGTGGTGGGTTCCTACAGGTTCGGACTGCTTTGGCTGAACCGGTAGTAGTTTGGCAGCCTGGGTCGCTGGAACCAGCAGAGACCCAGGTCTGCCATGCCCCCGAACTGGTTCTCCTATGACAGTGCCATCTTGATTTTCAGTTCTGTGCATTCGCAGAACAATTTCCCTTGCACACATTTAATTCTTTTTCATTTTTCAATGTTTTGCGCATGCACAGACCTATTTATGTGCAATAGCAATAGCAGATAGACATATACTGCTTCATAGAGCTTTCAGCCCTCTCTAAGCGGTTTACAGAGTCAGCATATCGCCCCCACAGTCTGGGTCCTCATTTCACCTACCTGGGAAGGATGGAAGGCTGAGTTAACCTTGAGCCGGTGAGATTAGAACCGCTGAACTGCAGATAACAGTCAGCTGTAGTGGCCTTCAGTACTGCACCCTAACCACTGCACCACCTCGGCTCCCCTCGGCTGCAAATGCACACATAAATGTTTGTGCACACCGAACCAGCAGTAATGCCGGCAGCAACCCACCCCTGCCTGGTAAGCTAAAGTATGTTTGACTAGCTTGAAACTTGGGCAAAGACAGCCATTATTTCTTAAACTGAAAGCCAAGAATAGGGAAAATAAGAGGTGTAGATCACTATTTTTGAACAGAAGTGTTTTTTTCCTTCACATCTGACTCCGCATGCGAGTTTTTTATGGCCATTATCTCATTTCTTTCAGTCCAGGTAGGCTAAGTGCACAGCAATTTAGTCACATCTCAGGAAAGGACAAGTTGGCTAAGAATGCCAATGTGATTTTACATGGTGACAGTTCATAGAGACGCTAAGGATGGGTGCCACTCATAGCCTTTGTTTCCTTATAATCATCCATATTTCACTTCAAATCCTGCAAGGGCAAATGACATTATTAATGTTTTTAAAATAAACCAGGTGGGTGATATAGCCAAGAAATAAAGTGTTAATGTGGGAAATCATATCTACATACCTGTTTGCATGGTTGAGTCTTCTGAAACTGATTTCAAAAATTGAGTCCTGCAAACACTCATTTATTCAAACAAATGTGTAATTTACTTTCAAAAGGGAGAGGAAAAAGAGAGATGATGGTTATTTAAATTTTCTGTCTGAAAGCATTGTGTAAAGTAAATCTCCCTTGACTTGTTACTGTCAGTTGCCAATCTCATTATTTTAAGCTCAGACTGCTGAACTCCTGCTGTGGCATGATGAGTGCTAGGAGAGATATTAGGAAAATAAAAGGAAGAGTACAAAAGTCAGCAGGAATCCCAATTCGAGAAGCGTTCAGAGAAACTCCATCTGGTCTCTGCAGCCGCAGCTTCAAACCCTGATAGTAGGTTTATAGCACCTCTCTGTGGCCTCTTGTTGAGCTGCCACTTTTATTATGAAATGAAAATATTGGATCTTTTCCTTCCTTTTCTTTAGGAAACAATATGTGTCTTTTAAATCCAGAGGGAAGACTCCTCTTCCATCTCACTTTGACTAATATTTTTTGTTTATGATTGAATGAAGGGGTAAATGTGGCATAGCAAAGCAAGGGAAGAAGATAGTGGGTGTTGTATTGCTGTATAACTTACTATCATTGGTTAACTGCACACATTAATGAAAGCAGAGAATAAATTTGGAGTGTTTTTTTCAGGAGACAATGGATGTGTTTTTATCATTATGTGATATTTATCTATCTGTACTTTTTCCTTTAGCTGTCTATACAGTCTGGCATGCTCATATGTAATAGACTATTTGGGTTGTGTGATAAAGCTTTGAGTAACAGCCTTATATATGACTGATAGAAATGGCAGCTAATAGGAATACTTTGGAAATGGTCAAATCTACTCTAGAACTCAATATGGAAAGAATGGTTTAATGAAAAGATCTCTAATGCTAAGACACATGCTCTAAGTACTATCAATACCCTTGCTTTAAGGCACCTTAAGTTATTATGATCAGAAGGAAGTTGGGTGGTACAATGTGTTGGGAACAGAAGAACAACCTTGGTTTAGCAATAGCAATATTTAGCAATAGCAGTAGACTTATATACCGCTTCATAGGGCTTTCAGCCCTCTCTAAGCGGTTTACAGAGAGTCAGCATATTGCCCCCAACAATCTGGGTCCTCATTTTACCCACCTCGGAAGGATGGAAGGCTGAGTCAACCCTGAGCTGGTGAGATTTGAACCGCTGAACTGCTGATCTAGCAGTAGCCTGCAGTGCTGCATTTAACCACTGCGCCACCTTGGCTCTTGAACACCATGGCCAGGGAGGTTCAGTACCTCCACTAGATTGAAATAGAGCCTCCTCATTGGTCCAGCTGGAAACAATGGACTTTTGAAGATTATGCTATATAATTCTAATACTGAAACTCAAATTGGAAGACTTCCTGAAACTATTCCACATTAGACCATCTCAACTGAATTCAAAAATAGAGTTGACATTTTATTATCAGCTATGTTTTTTCCCCAAAAATTACACGTCTTGTTTTGAGTGACATATTGTAAGTTTAGCTTACCAACCACAATGGCTGAATCCATTCAACTTTGGATAGTTAGGCATCATTAAACCTGACTTGATTCCTGACACCTAAGAAATGGACAAGTATTTGCCATTTCAATCTGCCTAAAGAAACAACCTATAACTCCTCCAAGGACATTTCAGTAATATCTTTGATCCCATATATCCAACTTGTTCATTGCCTGTCCCTACTATCCTTACTCTTGCCAAACATAATATTTTTCCCTAAACCATTATGTGCTCAAAGTATATGGTTTTCTGTTTGCTTCAGGGAAGCTAGCAAGCAAACAATCCTGCTTTGGTCCACAACTGACTGATTAGTTCACCTTGCTGTCCATGGTATTCTTAAAAACTATCTCCAGATCCATAATTCAAGATCATCTATCACTTTTCTCAGTCTTATCAACTAGTTTTCCTATAACAATCACTGTTTGAGCTATACTCAACTTGCTATCAATGAAATATCCTTTATGTTCTTGTTTAAGTTTGCTATTGCCTTCTTTCTTTAGATTAATCTCATCTTTAATTCTCTAACACACTTCAACTTTATTCTTGGGCTGCAGGAAATAAACTCTCTACAACCATCATTTCTTTACCATCAAATGTATATCACTAAGCATGCAGGTTGATATGGACTTGGATTTTTCTTTTCATTTTCAGTTTCCAGTTTCATAATGAGTGAGTTTCTCTTTAATTCTTCTTTGCTGCTAGCAAATAGTTGTATTATTTGCATACGATCTCAGATTGTTAATAGAATTTTGATTTCAGCATTTCTTTCAATCCTATCATTTTTATAATGTGTGCCATATAAGTCACATAAGTACAGAAGCCAAGTGTCACCATGTTCTATTTCCTTTTCTATTGCTATTTTAGATGCCTCACAATTTATATCTCATAAGTTTAACATTATTGGAATAAGCATAATTTTTCTGATTTTATACCAATCTATGATCAGAATAAGATTTGAATTCCAAACTACTCTGTTTTTCAAAATTCAGTTGTGACTGACACATCTTATTCCACAGAAGAATTCATATAGCATACTAAGTCAAAAACTAAAGAAATCACTGATTATTCAGCACAAAAAGTGAACTAGGTCAATGTGAAGTGATGAAATTGGGAAATAACCTCTAGAAAGGGTTTATTTGAAAATTTTAAAATGGTTTCTAAGAATGCCCTAGGGAATCATGTCAAAAGACAAAGAATATATTAAGGAAGACTATTATGTTTTGTTCACTCTAGTTCTTCAGACAATGAAAACTCCAGAGGTACAAACATTTCACCCAGGGGTTAATTTCCTAGAATTGAGTTACTCGAAGCTTATGTTATTTAATACTATATCATTTATTTATACAGGGTTTTTTTCCCACTGTGCATTTTTTTTAAAAAAAACTGTAGTTGGTTTTTTGGTGTTGAATATATTGTATTGTAAGCCACCCAGAGTTACTTTAGATAGTGAGATGGGTGGCATATACATTTAATAATGTTGGAGAGAGACAGAGGGGAGTCAAATGAGGAAATAGTCTGGAATCTCTATATGGGCACAAGAGGACAATGTCTGATCTCCCCACAGAAACCTGTCTTACCTTACCCTAGTGTAAACTGTCAGTCTGAAAAGATTCCTATCCATACTTTTCAGCAATAAAACAGCTAATCAAACTTTTTACTGTACATGTGGATCTGGTTGTTTGCGCATAACAAATAAACAAGCAAACAACTTTAGGCTGTGTACTAGAACATTTTATAGGATGAGAATACAGGTGAGACAAAAATATGTCCATTCAAATATTTCTTATGAGTTATTTATGAATCATTTTTGTAACACAATGAGCTATTTGCAACGCTAATGCTTTTTCAACCAGTTTGGGTTACTATTGCTCATAGAACTTTTACAATCAGAAATGTCCCAAATTTCTTTGGAAATTCAATATCAGTAGTTTTGATCAGGATAACATTGTCCTTACTGTGATAATTAGTGTCATTTAATGCAGCCTAGCCCAACTTGATAACTTCCGAATGTATTTCTGGCTTGGAATTGAAAGAGTTGCAGTTCCAACATATGAAGAAGTAAGTGAATATTTAGATTATGCCAAGCACTGGGCTTCTTTGAATTAATGCTTACTTATTAGTACATTTAACTGCTTCTTTGTCATATGCCTTTTTAAAAAGATGACACATGTGGGTATCTCTAAGTAAGCATTACTGCCTCTACTGTCATTTACCAGGAACAATTTTTATGGCCTTCAGAATAAGACCTTGTGAATAAGGTCTTACTGTACAGAAAATAGAGTAGAAGTAATATCCCCTTCATGGATTACTGCCTTGTCGTGGTGAAGGGGCTTGTGTAGCTCAATGAAGCTATGAGCTGTGCCATTCAGGGCCACCCAAGATGGACAGGTCATAGCAGAGAGCTCTGACAAAACATGATCCATTGGAGAAGGAAATGGCAATCCACTCCAGTATCTTTGCCATGAAAACCCCAAGGATAATACCAAAAAGCAAAAAGGGCTGGAGGAAGATTGTCCATAGGGTCGCAACGGATCAGATACCACTCCGCAACTAACAACAACAATATTTGGAATTGTTTAATAATCAATCCTTCCTTCCTTCCTTCCTCCTTCATTCCTTCCTTCCTTCCTTCCTTCCTTCCTTCCTTCCTTCATTCATTCATTCATTCATTCATTCATTCTTCTATATAGTATGAATACCATCTCATAATTGTCAAAATTCAAATGTGTTTAATATTGTAAGAAAGTAGATCTTTGGATATGTATAAAAATTATACTCAACAAAGTTAAAATAATTCACTTTAAAAGTTCATATATTCATAATTAATTTAAAAAGAAAACCTCCTGGAATTTCAAGATTATAATTCAGAATATGTCAAGGACCATTAACAAAAGCTCTCTCACCTTGAGTTTAGAAAGATTATACAAAAACCTTTGTAGAAAGACAAGGAGCATAGGTCAGTGACCTCAAAGACTCCAAGTCCTTTTTCCAATAATGAAACATTCCTACTAAAAATTCCTGCAATTCAGATGAAAAATTATCATTTTAAATGCTCAGAAGTCCCACTAATTGAGTAGAATTAGTTCTAACTCTTATGAGTTCTTTTTTGCCTGCCACCTCTAGTTTCTTCTGTTTTTGCAGAGGTCACTCTTTAAGGAGTATAGCAAATGACTACTGTAATATGAACAGATAAGAGATTTTTGTATTTATTTTAAAGCTGAAATCAGCTTCTATATTCTTTGAACTGTAAGCTTCTTTATGAATTTCATCCAGACAATTTATGTTAAAATTACTTATAAAAGCAAAGAGCTGTGATATGACCATAGAATCCAAATGGTATTTATTGCCCATTGGGAATTTTCTGAATGGAATGGGAGATGGAGAGAAGACTTCAGCTTAATAAGTCATTCTAAAAACGGATTGTTGGATAAGCTGTTTGCTAGTTTTACTGGTACTGTACTTCTTTCATCTAGAAACAATGTCCTTGATATGTTCCATATTTTTAGCAAGGACTAGGACTGGAATCTAATTTTAATTCTCTAAGGCAAGTGAGCGACAATGAGAACTGAGACATTAAGCCAAATGTTGCATCTTCCTTCCCACAGAATGTCCTTGTTGCCCTGGAAATGTGGTATATAAGAAGCTAAACCATTAAGGAGTTATCTCAGCTTGCCAAGGCACAATCTTTCCCTAGGTTAAATGGTTTTCTTTTCCCTTAGCAATCTAAATCAAATGCTTAAAAGCAGTTATTGGAGAACGCTAACCAAAATGTAAGTGAGCCATATAAGACAGACTGATGACACCTCAGTGCAGTTGTGCAAATAACCATAAGCAAATGCCCTCATTTGAGGAGATGTGCAAATTTTAAAATGTTACTCTGTTCTTTGCAAAAAAAATACTGTGGGAAAAGATTTAATTCTCTTTGTAAACAACTGAGAGAATCTTTGTTTTCCAATCGAAAGTTACAGTGCAGTAGGAAGAAGGTTATCTTGACCTGCTTAAAAGATAGAAATATCAAGTAAGGCAGGACAAAGGTGAAGAGAAAGAGCTAGAAGTCAATAAAGAATTAGCTAGAATGGAGCAAGGAAGGATTATTTTGCATCACAGTTGTGAGAAAAAAATAAGTCTCGATTCTTTTAAAGTTTCATGGGAGAAGCAGAGATTTAAAAGGGGACAGGAAGCATAGGGAACTAATAGAAGACATCCTTTTCTAGCCATAAGAGGATGGCACTTGGAGTAATAAGAACAGATCTAAGAATTTATTTGCATAACCAAGAATGTCACACACAGACCCATCCCAATCAAGAAAGGCACATGGAAATTTTTGCAAGTAGCAATAGCAGTAGCACTTAGACTTATATACCACTTCACAGTGCTTTACAGCCCTCTCTAAGTGGTTCAGCATATTGTCCTCATTTTACTGACCTCGAAAGGACGGAAGGCTGAGTCAACCTTGAGCCTGCCAAATTGCAGGCAGCCGGCAGTCAGCAGAAGAAGACTGAGTACTGCATTCTAACCACTGTGCCACCACAGCTCTTAAATAGATTTCTTTATGGTTCCACACCTATAAAAAGAATCTTGCCAAACTAAAGCAGACTTCTACCTGCACAAGCCTAAACACAGAGAACTATGAGAGGGGGTGTTTTCACTCTCTTTCTCTCATACAAACTATCTGAATAAGCTGTCTCTGACTCTTCTGCTATGCACCCCATTTTCTCCTGGGAATCCAGGTCAAACGGTCCACTACACTGAGTAAATACATCCAAACCTTTAAGATCAGTCAGCTAAGTGAGCGGTCCAGAGTTGCTTAAGATAAGTGGCCATATTTTAAATAAATTAAGAAAAACATACATACATACATACATACATACATACATGCATGCATGCATGCATGCATGCATGCATACCAATGGTGGGGTCCGGATCTCATTGCAACTGGTACGATGCAACTGGTACGATGCATACCAATGGTGGGTTCCGGATCCCATTGCAACTGGTACGATGCAACAGGGCCGGGCGTCCACCACTTGAACGCATGCAGCACGTGCACACACCCGCACAGTGCGCACATGCGTACTTACCGACTGCGATGCTCTGTGATGCCTCCACAATGCTCCAGCTACTCGGGGAGCGTCACACAGGTGCCATACGCTCTGTGCGCATGCACGAAAGCCCTGAACAGCTCAAATATAGGTAAGGAGAGCGGGCGGGTAGGCCCTCTGGAGCACCGTACCAGAACGGTACCTGGTGCTCCCAGCAGGCACCGGTACGCCCGTACCAGGGCATACCGGTCATATCCCACCACTGATACATACATACATACATACGTACGTACGTACGTACGTACGTACGTACGTACATGCCTCTGTGTGCTTCAGGAAAGCAACCTCTATTCCTTAATTTCATTTTACATGTCAAACATTGTGACTTGGCCAGCATAAGAAGTGCTGTCTGGTTCCCCTATTAGACTTCATTATAGACAAATGCCTACATTCCAATTGGCTAAACAAAGGGGATAAAGAAGCATGGGAATACACAAACCAAGAGTCACAATAAGCACAGGATAAATACCAAGCCATTGTTTTGGCCAAAGCTGAGTACCAAATATGCTTTACTGGGTCTTTAAGAGGTTTCACAATAGAAATGCCACTTGAGCCACTATGCTGGAAGATCCAAAATGCTTACTACCTGTAGGAGAATTAATGTGCTCCTCCTAGCTCACTTGCCAGTAGCTTTCTGTAATGGAACCCACCCAAAGAGCAAGTGCACTCTGAAATAGAACTAGCACTTAAACTTAGCATCATAGTGCTTTACAGCCACTTCTAAGCGGTTTACAGAGTCAACATATTGCCCCCAACAATCTGTGTCCTCATTTTACCAACCTTGAAAGGATGGAAGGCTGAGTCAACCATAAGCCAATCAGGATTGAACTAGTAGCAGGCAGATTTAGCCTGCAATATTGCATTCTAACCACTGTGACACCAAGCTCACTTGTTTTCTGACGTACCAAAGAGCATTTTCACACATAAACAAATTGGGTAGAAAGGAAGAATCTCATTCAAGTGATACATTCTAATTATGACCCTTCTCTTTAATTCTGTTCAGATGGTATATTCATATATACAAGTTGGGGACCCCTAGTCTAGATAGCCTTTCTCTGCAGTTAATCATATTTTTCCTAAGATTCTAGTGCAGGTGTGGAGGTCTGCACAAAGAAGAGGGGATCAACATATTCTCCAAAGCACCTGAGGTCAGGACAAACCTACCACTAAGAAGATATTTCCTGACAGTTAGAACATTTAATCATGAAACAATGTGCCTCCAGAAGCTATGTGTAGAACACTGTAGGTTTTAAGAAGAGATTGGACAACTATTTGCTTGAAATGATATATGGTTTTCTGCTTGAGCAGGGGATTGGACTAGAAGATCTCCAGGGCCCCTTCCAACTCTGTTATTCTGTCTTCTCTGTAATCTTTGGGGAAGATATGGTTGTTTAGGGAGGTGTAGGAAGGTGTTACCTATGTGCTACCACACTCAAAGCATCCTACTTATTCTTCAAAGTGCTACATAAATCTAAAATAAATTCTCTTGGAAATTATTATACCCAGCAATTCTATTTATTTAGAGCACTTTTGGAAATGTTCCTTAGAAATTAGAGATGAATGAAAAAATATGTATGCACATTAGGCTTTTATATAAAGGAAAAGGTTCCCTCACATATATGTGCTAGTCGTTCCCGACTCTAGGGAGCGGTGCTCATCTCCATTTCAAAGCTGAAGAGCCAATGGTGTCCGAAGACGTCTCTGTGGTCATGTGGCCAGCATGACAAAATGCCAAAGATGCACGGAATGCTGTTACCTTCCCATCAAAGGTTGTTCCTATTTTTCTACTTGCATTTTTACATGCTTTTGAACTGCTAGGTTGGCAGAAGCTGGGACAAGTAACCAAAGCTCACTCCGTTATGCGGTGCTAGGGATTCGAACTGCCGAACTGCCAACCTTTCTAATCAACAAGCTCGGTGTCTTACCTTTGTATACTTGGGCTCAGAAAAAGAAAGTATGTACTAGATATTTCCAAGAACACCATAGCTCTGCTCAGTTCATTGTACCTCATTATCAGTATATCTTTAATGTTTTGTTCCCAAAATGCTGAAGCAGCATGCAACTTTCCATCTGATCTTTTAGCTACATCTGCTAATTAAGTGTTCATTGGAGATACTTTTATGACAATATCTTTCCGTGTACAAAGCTAAAGATCTTGGCTGTTCACATATTGATTGTGAGCTATAATCTTCATTTGCCAAAGCAGGTTTTTTTGAAGTGTGTTTTTCCCTCCCCCCCCCCCAAGAGTTACAAGGGGGAAAAATAGAATTCTCAGTAATGACAATTGTCTGGTATCATGGTTAATATTCTGGGTCAAAGCACATAGAAATCAGCATGAAGCATTGCGAGCTCTTCTACTGTATTATTTTGTTGCAAAGAGGGGGGGTTCTTTTCATACACAATTGATTTGCACAGAAGGTGTGGGGAATGAAAGTAGTCTTAATATACCTCAGGGCTATCCTTTGTTCCTTTTCTTAGATTCAAGGACATGATATATAGAGAAATAACTCTAATGCTCTTTCCCATGATTTAAGCAGCCTATATATACAATACCTGTGCTTTAGATTTGGAGGCTAAATAAGCAAGAGGTGCTTGAGGAAATATCTCAATTGCTCCAGATCACTCCAGAGGCATTCTTGTTTAATTCAGTGCTTGAACCAGGAATGTGATTGGGAAAAAAAGGAGCTTTCTTCTGCTATAATCTGGCATGAAAGAAAAGGAAAATACAACTTTCCAGCTCAACTGAATCATATTTGCAAGCAAACAAGAGCTTTTAGTGAGATAAAGTATAAATTTGTTTTTTTGTCCTAGGAGAATTTTTCCACCCAAAGTCAAGAGTTCTCCTTTTCTCCAACATGAGATTGGGTTACAAATGATGCTAGGATCAGAAGAATTATTTTGGTTTAAGGACAGTTTACTCCCTGCTAAAACCAACAACATCGCCCACAACTACCACTACTACCATCACATTTTCCTTCTATGGATTTCTTTTACAGGGTGTCAGGCCTGCAAGTAGTGGCGAAATCTAATTCCGCCCACCACCAGTTCTGTGGGCGTGGCTTGGTGGATCATGTGACTGGGTGGGCGTGGTCAACTTTTTTTTCACTTTTAGCTTTTTAAAGCTTTTAAAGCATTTTTCTCCTACTGGTTCGGGCAAACTGGCAGGAAAAAATGCTTTAAAAAGCTTTTAAAAAAGCTTCTGACCATCATGTGGCTCAGCTTTGAGCTGCGTGACTGCCAGAAGCTTTTTTAAAGCATTTTTTCCCTGCCAGTTTGCCCGAACTGGCAGGAGAAAAAATGCTTTAAAAAGCTTTTTAAAATAGCTTCCAACAATCACGTGGCTCAGCTGTGAGCCGAGCGATCGTCAGAAGCTTTTTTTTAATACCAGTTCACAGAACCAAGGACAATTGTCCCTACTGGTTTGGCTGAATCAGGCCGTACCAGGAGGATTGCACCCTTGCCTGGATGCCATCTTTTGCATTAGGACTTCAGGCCTTCCATATGTAATGCTGTGGGGAAATGGGAGGGGGGATTATATGGAGCATGGGAAATGTACAGTCAAAATAACATTCCTTTCTCGAAGAGTCAAGTATGCCTTGCCCCGCACCTGGAGTGGTATGACTGGGAGGCATCTCCAGTTGGGACAGTGCCTGATTGGGGCCATGTGATGGACCTGTGGGTGCTGGGCAGGGACTTGGACTTTCATTTGGGTGGGGAAAACCTGGAAGCTTTCAGCTTCCATTCAGATTTTCCCAGATGTGCCAATATGACATCTCTAATAAAATGGAATTTTGAGGAAACTCAAGCCTTCCAGTCTTCTTTCGTTAGGGGTATTACTTGGAACCTGACACTGGGTTCCACTGGGTTCACCCTCAGTGGGTGAAGTAATAGACATTCAGTTTTCCTAATGCTTTCAACTTTGGTCTTCAATTTGTTTTTGTTTGAAAACTGAATCAGTGCCACCTAAATATGCCTCCTGATCAATACACAAAGGGAGAGAGAAGCTGGAATGTACATCACTGGCACTTGTTTTCTCACTGCCATTCACATCTTCAGATAGCATATCTGACTAGCCAAGTTGCATTATAATGGCTTCAGCTGTGGTTTATCTTTGACTTCAACTTAGGCCATAAAAATCATTTCCATAATTAATTAGACAATTAATTATTCCAGATTTATTTAGAAACAGCAGCAGAATCCATTTCCTGATAGGGAACAAGGTGACTTTCTCAATACTCATGTTTATTGTTTCCATTAACTTGCCTGAGTAGTTTCAGATCACATTTACAATTGTCCTCGTTTCTAAACGGTAAGCATGCCTTTTCTCTGTTGTCTTGAATTCTAAAGATACAGAAACCATTCTTAACTTCATGAATAATCCTAGGAAAATTCTAGGCATTTTCATTTTTTTCACAAGAAAAAAATATATTTCATTGTTTAAAATATATATCATACAAACACTATTCCCAAAACATGCTTAACTTGGCCATTGAAAAAGGGCTTTAACCTGCTATGGGATTACAGTCAATTTATTTTACTAACTCCCAGGGGTTAAAAGGTAAATGTAAAAGTTCCCCTCACACATATGTGCTAGTCATTCCTGACTCTAGGGGGCAGTGCTCATCTCCGTTTCAAAGCTGAAGAGCCAGCGGTGTCTGAAGACATCAGACACAGAACCTTCCCACCAAAGATGGTTCCTATTTTTCTACTTGCATTTTACATACTTTCAAACTGCTAGGTTGGCAGAAGTTGGGACAAGTAATGGGAGCTCATGCCATTACACAACACTAGGGATTTGAACCACCAAACTGCCAGCCTTCCTGATCGACAAGCTCAGCATCTTAGCCACTGAGCCCTTGCGTCCCAGGGGTTAAGTATAGCATAAAATAGATGCAGTCTTCCTTAGAGTTAGTTAAATTCATTGTGTTATACCAATACCAAATGCCTACTATTCTATGTGGACTATCTAGTCCTGCAAGAAAAGGTTCTTGAAAGTAAAAGCCAAAAAACCAAATCTCTCCTTAATTTATTTTTATTTACATCCCACATTTATTCTTTTCATAAATAATGCATATAATGCTTATTCTTCCTCCTGTTTTTCCCCACAACAACCCTGTGAGGTAAAGTGAACTAAGAGAGAGAATATGTGGTTGGCCCAAAGTCATCCAGCTGATTTCTCATGCCTAAGGAGGAACTAGAACTCACTGCCTCCTGGTTTCTAGCTTGGTGTCTTAACTACTAGATCAAACTGTCTCATGGTACAGGGGTCACCTCACTAAATTCATAATTTTAAATCCCGTGGACTACTAATATGAGTTTGTTAAAGAGATAAATAGTATTTAGTGAAATATAAAAAATGCAAATAGTTTTTCTGTGGACTACCAAAATTTTCTCATGGACCACCTGTTGGTGAGCATTGTCATAGTGAAGCTATTGGGAAGGAACTAGAGATGCAATGAAGCTTTGCTATTGTTTTTCTGGATTAAGGAATCATGGGATGGATACTAAGCACTTTCCTGGTAAAAATGACTGAAGGTTCTATTCTCCAAAAAGTGATAAAGCAGATTTTATCAGGTTACCAACCTAGCTTGCTAAATGTTTGATGAAAATATAGCCACAGAGTTGAGGAATGATTAAAAAATACATTGAATCAATAAAAGCTTCCAAGCTTAATGAAGTTTTCTATGCACATACAAGGTAGCAGCGCATCAGCATATCAATAATCCAGCAAGCAGCATCACACGCATGAATAAGCTTCATATGGAATTAAAAGGAATTGCAAATTATCACGCGTAAAACAGAGTACTAAATCATTCAGAATTAATTCTTCTGATACAGCAATCATTTTGTTCTTCCTCTTTGCCCCCAACCTTCTTATTCTGAAAAAATGAAAACTAAAGATGTTTTTAAATGGAGTATAGATTTTATTAATGGGCTCCATCCTTCCCACCCCCTGTCCAAGTATTATAAATGTTTTTAAGAAGAATCCTTGTTATAAAAATGATAAGGAGAAATAAAGGATAAGCCATGCTGGTTGGTGACCTGTTTAAAACTGATTACCATAAACTGCAGAAATACAGGTACTGTAGCCTTGGCTCATGACCATTCATTTAGTGACTGCTTAAGGTAACCACAGTGCTGAAAAAAAGTGAGGAATTATGACCAATCTTTGCAGTTTTGAATGTTACAACATCTCCACAGTGATGCAATGGTTAGAAGGCAGTACTGCAGATTACTTCTGCTGACTGCCGGCTGACTGCAATTTGGCAGTTCTGGTCCCAGAATTTCCCATTTTCTTCTGTTGCGGTGACATAACAGAAAAAAAATTCTGAAGGAAAGGTGTCACAAATGATGCCCAATTTTTAAAAATCTTTCAAGGCAATCCATTCTGCTTTTAAAAGTAGATATGGAGCCAGGGAACTCTGCTAATATATGTTATTTGCAGCCATTAATTATTTTCTGTAGAGATATGAAAGGTAGTAATCTGCCTTCAAGGATTAATGTAAAGATTTTTAAAAATCTGCTTTTGAATCACATTCTATATAACATTTTACTCAATGTGACAAATACAATCAACATATGGCCATCATGTTATCCCTTTTAGTCTTCCTAGCTAAACAAACTTCAGAGGTGGAACTGGAAACAGTAAAGAATAAAAGGCATAAAATAAGAAGAAAGAATACCCTAGTTTATACCAATACCATTCCCTATCCCTCTGGATAAGCTTTATCTATGGAAATGATTCCTGTTTCTTCTATCTCCACATATCATTTTAGATTATTATCTTATTTTTTTTTTAGTTTTTACTCCTCTTTTTTTGAGGATTTCATCAATTCCATCCAGCACAACTTTCTCTTCTGTGTCCTCTCACCCTCTCTATTAATTCTTCATGTATGTATTTAAGAGCTGCAGTGGCGCAGTGGTTAGAATGCAGTACTGCAGGCTACTTCTGCTGAATGTCAGCTGCCTGCAATTTGGCAGTCAAATTTCACTAGGCTCAAGGTTAAGCTTTCTTTCCAGAGGTGGGTTCCTACCAGTTCGCACCTATTCAGTAGAACTGGTTCGTCAAATCTATCAAACAGATTAGAAGAGGTTCCACCAGTGGACCCGGAAAGCAGGCCACACCTATAGAAGAGGTTCCAAAATTTTTTGAAACCCACCACTGCTTCTTTCCTTCCAAAGTCGGTAAAATGAGGACCCAGATTGTTGGGGGCAATATGCTGACTCTGTAAACTGCTTACTGTAAAGTACTATGATGCTAAGGGCTGAGAAGCACAGTGAAGTTATCTCCACAGTCAAGTGATTGCAATTCAGGCGCTTGGCAATAGGCCTGTATTTCACAATGGTCAAAGCAATCCTGAAGTCAAGTGATTCCCATTTACAAACTTCCCAGACAGCTTCCAATAAGTAAAGTCAATGGGGAAAGCCAGATTTGATTGACACAACAAAAAAAGTTGTAAAATCAGGAGTAACTCACTTAGCAGCCACCTTGCTTAGTGACGAACATCCATTAGTACCAGTCTATCACTGGTGGTAATTGTGGTAATAAGCTGAGAACTACCCGTATTGTTGCTGCTACAAAATCCATAAAATCAAGCTTGAGACCTGATGACTTCATGACCATGTCTATGCAATATTCTTAGCCCAGAAAATGTTTGTCATTGTCATCCAAGAATATTTTTAGACCTTCAGACTAGCCCCAACCTTGTTATTTCTCGAAACTCACCAATCCAAATATTAATTAGATTTGACCCTGCTTAGCTTCCATATCCAGAAAATGTCAACCATATACTACTGCCTGCTAAGGTTGCTGCAGATTAAGGTTATTTTTTTCTGGACAGATTACTTTTGCTTATTTTTATTTCTTATTCCATTCCTTTCCATTTCATTTCATTTTCTGCATTAATTTGTGATTTTGAAAAGAGCCTCTCAATAAAGCATTTCAGTTCTGTATAAAACCTATACTGTGTTCTATATAAAAACTTAACAAGATTGCCACCTTTAGCCTGAAGAATTTCTCCTGACTGCTAATATGTTCTAATGTTCATCAGCTTGAGATCACAGGTCTCCCCGAATCTCTCAAATATGCATACAACTCCATTATAAAGATAAGCCATTTTGAAAACATGGCTTCCATGTTAAACGGGGTTTGAAATTGCACTGCAGGGATTGGAGCAAAGGTTCAAGATTCTAAATGAAATGCATTAGTTTATTGATTCGCAATGTTCAATAGAGACAGAACAGAAAGAGTTTTAGGACTAAAGGAACAAAGAACATACAGGACAATATATACAGCAATAGCAGTAGACTTACATTGTAGGCAGTACAATGGAAAAAAATCAACAGTTCAGAGCAATGTTTCTCAATCTTGGCCACTTTAAGATGTGTGGACTTCTCCTTCTGGCTGGGGAATTCTGGAGATGGAAGTTCTACACGCCTTAAAGTGGCTAAGTTTGAGAAATACTGACCTAGAGGTATAATAAATGAATAGAAAAACATTACTGCAACAATGTGAATTTAAAAAATCAGCATAAGAATGGCATAAGAACCCAAGCTAGACAGCTAATAAAATCTAGAAGAATATAATTACTATTATGGTATGTTCTATGCTATCACGCCTTCTGCTGCCTGTTACTATTAAATATGTCCAGCCCAATTAATTCAATGTTTCCTAAACTGCCTACGTTGTTCTAATATATCACTTTACTTTACTAGAAAGTTAGCACCCACTCCTACCTCTCCTAGAAAAATGAAATTTTTAGGAAATATTTAAAAGGGCATAATATTATATTTCTCTGGATGAGAAAAGAGAAACATGTTTTTAAAGACAAAGCAACTCCCTGAAGCTTCCTTTCCCCCCTTTTGTCAATGGGCCATTAAGGCCTGAGGCAATCTAATCTACATAACAAAGGTAGGATTAACCCTCTACCCATCTCATCACATGGCATCTGGGAAGATTACATCAGCCAGCAAGGCAAACAAGCTTGGGTCTCAGGACAGCCTACAAAGGTAGCTAAAAAAAAACCCACCCCACCCCTTGGAAATCTGACAACCAGTCGGAATACATTTCTTATACAGAAACAGGAAATAGAGGTGGGGCCCATAGAGGGCATAAAACGAAGGCACTCTCAGTATCTCTGCCCTTTTCTGTTCGGGAACTCAAGCCATGTGATCCTGTCCACTATTAAACCATCTTTCTAACAGCTTCCATGTTTCCAGTATCTTTTTCCCCACTTGGAACTGAACCCGGAAGGACATTTCTTCCAACACTATTAAGCTCAAATAAATTTGTAACTGTTTGATCAGTGTCACTTAAACAGGAGGCCCATGGACTGCGTAGGCCGGAACACTTTTGTATTCTGTTATGTCACTATAGCACTTGTTACACAAATGGGTAGGGAGACAGCTATTGCAGACTGCTTATCTATTGAGCAAAAGGGTTTATGAAAGATTCTTCCCAGGATTAAAAGCAGATAGCAGTTAGCCAAAGATGGCAATTGAATTGAAGCTTTCAGCTGATGTAATAAACCTCAAAGGAGGTGGAGGCAAAATGCTACAAGTCAGCAAAACCCACAAATTTAATTACTGTCAAGTAATTGCAAGACGAACCATGCATTCTTTCCAATATATTGGAAAGAGAAAGTTCATAGCCTTAAACTATTTATGGCAAGTAATAGACTTTTCATTAGGTCTGAGAAATGAAATAGGTACCTTCAGTCTTTTCAAAACAATCAAAGGAACAGAAATATGGAACACAAACATTAGTAGGGAAGGACTCTGAAATAGATTATTCTTTTTTTATTCCTACACAAAACATTTAGCATTGATAACTAAAATTAAAGAAGAAAATGTCATGGTCAAAAACAAAACAAATATTATTCCCCCTTTCTCACATCCCCTCTTCTTGTTTACTTTTTGAAGGCTACAACAATGCAGTAGGAATGACTTCATATATTTTCTAAAGTCAATAGGTTTTTGTTTTGTTCTGTTCTGTTTTCAGTCTTCGTCAAAGGGGACAGTAACAAGGGGGCCACAAGTAGTAGAGAGGGTTGCTCTAGTCCAGGGTTGTCAAATTCATGGTGTCACGACATCCTCACGTCACATATTGGGATTTTTTTCCCCCTTTGCTAAACCAGGTGTAGGTATGGCCAGCGCATGATGTATCCAGTCTGCCGGCAGGGAATTTGACAGACCTGTTCTATACTATTAAGCAAATAAAATAAGTTTTAATTTAAACAGATCTCCACTGGAGAGCTAAAATTTGAAAATGATTTTGATCCAATTCGGGCACTGAGATCCCAGTAAAAAGCAAAGACATTGTCACTACAGCAGAGGTGGTATTCAGCAGGTTCTGGCCAGTTCTGGAGAACTGGTAGAGGAAATTTTGAGTGGTTCAGAGAACTGGTAAATACCACCTATGACTGGCCCTGCCCCCATCTATTCTCTGCCTCCAGAGTCCCAGCTGATCAGGAGGAAATGGAGATTTTACAGTATCCTTCTCCTACCACATCCATTAAGTCATGCCCGCCAAGCCCCGCCCACTATGCCACAGAACCAGTAGTAAAAATGTTGAATCCCACCACTGCATTACAAGCACTCCTCGCTCAATAACTGGTTACTTAGCAACTGTTCAAAGTTAAAACGGACATCCCCATAGCTAATTATGGCTCATTTGACTGAAATGTTTGGTGTAATTTGCCAGTTTCTGGTGTTTGATTCCAGTTTCTAGAAAAAAAAACCCACTTATTAAGGAAAACAGGTTGTTCATGTGGTGACTCACTTATTGACTGCCACAATATACAACACAATTCTGGGTTCAATTATGATTATAATTCAAGGACTCCTTGTTACCTGGCAACAGTGCAGATAGGATTTGGTTTCTAGTGTAACTGCTCCGTCAAAGGAAATGGATCTGAAAGATCTAGCATCCCACAAATAGCGTATTGTTTGATAGATGACTTCTTCTCTGCTTGTAAATATGGATTGGACTAATATATTTTTTTCTAATTTCCATGTTCATGTTAGGATTTTTGTTTTCAGAGATGCTGTCTCAGACTATACTCCATTTTCTTTCTAATGCAATTAATCAGCACCCTTAAAATATTTAAATTAAGGAAACGTGAACAAAGGATAAGGGAATATGTATGGTTGCTTTTCATTTTATTTTTAACAAGTAGGGGATGACAAGTAGTGGAGAGGATTGCTCTAGTCCAGGGGTGTCAAACTCATGGCATCCTCACGTCACATATTGGGATTTTTTCCCCCTTTGCTAAACCAAGTGTAGGTATGGCCAGCACATGATGTATCCAGTCCGCTGGCTGGGAATTTGACAGACCTGATCTATACTATTAAGCAAATAAAATAAGTTTAACAATTGGGAGAGAGAAATAAAAAATGTTACTGAAAAAATATATTTAAAAAGATCTGGGTGTCTCTCCATCTTAAATAAAGATAGGCCTTCAGTACCAGAGCTTGTTATGAAGGGAACCCTTTCTAAGAAAATAGAACTATTGTGTTGACTGAGGAATTGGAATAATATCCATTTTGCCATTTTGATTCATAATTTAAAGCAGTGTTTCCTCACCTTGGCGACTTTAGGTCCTTTGGACTTCAACTCCCAGAATCCCCTAGCCAGCACAGCTGATTTAAAGAGTCAGGCAGATTGTCAGGCCTGGAAGACATCTTGGGCCTTTGATCTTCAGGCCTGCCACATGCTGTGGGAAACTGGGAGGGGGGGATTGCATGGAGCCGGGGAGATATATAGTCAAAATAACATTCCTTTGTCTGAGAGTCAAGGCCATTCTGCCCTGCACCTGGAGAGGCGTGACTTGGGAGTATCTCCAGCTGGGACGGTGCATTGATTGGCCCATGTGATGGACTTTCCTTTGGGTGGGGAAACCTGGAAGCTTTCAGATGTGCCAATATTACATCTCTAATAAAATGGAAATTTGAGGAATGCCTAGCCTCGGAGTTTTCTTTTGTTGGGGGTGTTCCTTGGAACCCTGACACAACCTTGACATGGTATAGAAGAAAATCTTTTAAAAACGTATAATCTTTCCCAGATATTCACAATTGGACTCATATTCACTAATCGCCCTGGCTCCCAAATGTTGCCCTTTTCTTTTTAAATCTTTCAAGGCAATCCATTCTGCTTTTAAAAATGGAGATGTAGCCAGAGATATCTGCTGATGTATGTTATTTGCAACTATTAATTATTTTCTGTAGAGAAATGAAAGGTAGTAATCTGCCTTCAAGGATTAACATAAGGATTTTTAAAAATCTGCTTTTGAATCACATTTTACATAATATTTTACTCAATGTGACAAATACAATCAACATATGGCCATCATGTTATCCCTTCTAGTCTTCCTAGCTAAACAAACTGCAGAGGTGGAACTTGGAAGAGTAAAGGAAAAAAGGCATAAAATTAGAAGAAGAAAAATAACTAAATCTAGTTTATACATACCACTCCCTACACGTCTCTTTAAGCTTTATCTATGGAAATGATTCTTGCTTCTTCTATGTCCATGTACCATTTCAGATATTTTCTTATGTTCTTTTTAGTTCTTACTCTTCACTTTTTGAGGATTTTATCAATTCCATCCAGCACAACTTTCTCTTCTGTGTCCTCTCACCCTCTGCATTAATTCTTCATGTATTTATTTTAGAAATCAATTCTCCTTTGTTTTCTGACAACCACAGTACTGTATATATCTTTCATAGTGGTTACTCATTTTGGTATTCAGTTCACATTTTCTCAACATCCATTCATTCTTGACCCTATCTCTTCTTGTTTAATTTCAGGGAGACCTGAAAGAACATGTTAGGCATAGATCCTCATGGAGAAAATCTATCTATCTGGTCTCTAGGACTCAAAAATAACTTGCTGGCACATAACCCATCATATCCACCAATTTGGTGCTGTAATGATGCTCAGATCAATATAGATGTAACATAAAGTATGAGTAATTACAAACATATAAAGCTAACAGGCAGGATACAAATCTAATAAATAAATAAAAATTCCCCACTCCCAGCAAGATCAGTCAATGGCCAGCAGCATCCCATAAGAACTCAAGTAAGTATGAAACAAGGCTAGGTCCAAATTATAGAGGCAATATACTATATATGAAACACTTTTGAACATTTGAAGTTCAGTGGACAAATGCAAACCAAGTATTAGCATTACCCAATGACAGTGGGACTAGTGACCCAGCAGGAGCAGAGTTTGCAAAAGATAAATTTGGAGAAATGATTTGCAGCTATGAAATTGGATGTCCTTCAAAAAAGCATAATAAAGAAATGGAAGACATCCTAATGAGAAAGCTGCAGGTACAAAGAGAAAAGGCAGCATCTCAAGACTTTATAATTACCAAATTTGACAACATGCTCCTTTAGTCTCTCCCTTCCATATAAAAAGATGCTGCTTCCTTTATTCTTCTGATTGCTTATATTTATCATTCAAGAATGGCTGCCAAAAAATGCGTCTTCTCTACCCTCGATCCTCTAAACTCTCTTCCCCCCGCCCGCCAGCCACTGCCACTTTAAAAAAGAAAGAAATAGCCAAAAAACTTAAAATGGTTTAGTTTCATTCATCATTTATTTATTTGGAAGAAGGGGGAAGGAAAATTGCATTTGTTTGGTCCTGTCTTATATCTATGAAAACTGGCAGATTCATAATACATAATCACATGGGTAGCGCTCCAAAATACAGTGCCAGTAAACACCATGAAAATTGTTTGCATGCACAAAGGTTTTATTGAAGCTCCTGAACATTTGTGTCATAACAATTAGGATTTTGGGAGAATTGTTCAAAAATGAGATAAAAATAGAGTATTATAATGAGTTGCTTTGTTTTGCTAGTCTCCTTTATCCTCAGGAACATGTCCCAGTTTCCCAAGAAGGAATACGTAGTGTAGATACTTTAATTCTTGAGCAAAATGAAATACATCTCAACTGCAATTACTTATTGTTTTCATTTATGTCTTGGTTAAAGAAAAACATTTGCTTCTATTTATATTAAGGAAGGGATGAAAATAGTTTAGTTTTTTTAAAGTGACCTAAATAGCAATAATACTTAGACTTATGTACGCTTTACAGCCCTCTCTAAACAGTTTACAGAGTCAGCATATTGCCTCCAACAATCTAAGTCCTCATTTTACCCATCTCGGAAGTATGGAAGGCTGAGTCGACCTTGAGCCAGTGAGATTTGAACTGCGGAACTGCAGCCAGCAGTCAGCTGAGGTAGCCTGCAGTACTGCTTCCTAACCTGAGAGCCCACTTTGGCTCTCTCAGCCTATGTATATAACTTTGGACCTAATTAAATGACTCTTTAAATTAAATTCTGCTCTTTTAAAAAACTGTAATGCATTCATCTCTTTAAAGTGTGTGTGTGTGAGGGGAAAATGTGAAATTTCCAGTAACATGGTTTTTTTTTTCTTTAAAAATATCTATCACCAATATAGAACAGTCTTTCTAAATCCTGCAAGATTTAAGATTTGTGGACTTCAACTCCCAAAATTCCCAAACCAGCTTGCTGACTGTGGGATTATGGGAGTTGAAGCCCACACTTCTTAAAATTCCCAAGGTTGATTTAAACACTGATACAGAATATAATCTAGAAAACCGTCTGTGTGCACTCTGGACTTTTTCAGCCCAAAGGTGCACTTTGTCTTCCAAATAATAGGTTTTAAAGCATGAGGTTAGCAAAAACAATGAAAGAGAATTGTACACTTCATCTGCACTCATGATTATTGATATATGTTGTTTGTCAGTACTTGAAATAGGTTTTGGGGGAGTCTTGTTTTTATTTGTTTTTTTGATAAAGGAACAAGAAAGAAGACTTTTGATCAACATGGCTAAGACCTTTTTTTAAATAATTGCTAATCCTAACCAATTCTGAGGTTGTATTGATCATATATATAGATGATAGATAATAGATGATAGATGATGAATGTCCCAAAGGTGCTCTTTTTTCAAGAGGCAATTGGACTTTCTGGTTTCTCTTTGAAGACATTTTGCTTCTCAACCAAGAAGCTTCTTAAGCTCTGACTAGATGGTGGGGAATGGAAGGATTTATACTCCTTGCAGACAGCTGGTCATTTGCATTCTTTCAGAGAGTTGTTAAGAACATCTGAAGGTTTATCTGTGTCATCAGCATCACCTGGTGGTGCAAATGGGCATGGAGCCTTCTTGGAACTGTTGAAAGGACTGTGTTGTAGACTGGAGATAGATGGTGTTGTATCCCTCCCCCTCTGTTGAGAGAGGGCTGTTCAATTTTGACATAAATGGCCTCTTTGACCCCCTCTTTCACACCAGCGGTCCTCTCTATCCATAATGTGGACTTTGCTGTCTTCAAAGTATGATGGATGGATGGATGGATGGATGGATGGATGGATGGATGGATGGATGGGCAGGCGGGCGGGCGGGCGGGCGGGGAGACAGACAGACAGACAGACAGACAGACAGACAGATGGATAGAATACACATAGACATTGTATATTTGAGATATATGCAATATATTTAAGAACAGCAGTTGAGGAAAGCAGGTTATTTTTTTGCTAAGAAAAACATTATCAAAAGAATCAGCTGTAAATTTCTAGGACTCTTTCCATGAAAAGGTTACTTCAGGTTATAGGAAAAGTAGAAAGAAATGCTGTCTACTGATGAGCTTGAGGAACATTTGCCCCCTAGGAATGAAGAAAAGCAAGATGGTGATCTGTGCAAAACAAAGATCAGACATCGATTTTCAGACGCTGTGACATTTTCAGCCATTTAACCTATTGCATCACTCAACTCTGTGTGACATAAATAACATAGGTTATCAGTACAGAGGCAGAGAAAGGAAAAGGAAGCACAGGAGGCAATTTATAAGATTAGCTGATGTGACCAAACGAGGATCTCCTGAAGGGTTAGTGCTGCATGGAGATCAATGAAACAAGAGTTTTCTGTGTGCGCTAGAGAACTGGATTTGGGCTGATTCATTTTAAATGGGCAGAGGGCAATAGATAAACATATGGGAGATAATTTGTTTACCTAATCAACATTTCCAAAGTTAAATTGCAAGCCAAAGCATAGTGATACTGGAATCTCCCCATAAATCTCACAATTTGAAAATGATGCCTACAAAAAAATTGTACAAAATGTATACATTCATAATGTCCATAAAAAAGATGGCATGTGGACCAGAGGCGGGTTGCTCCTGGTTCAGCCCAGATTGGGGGAACGAGTAGTAGCAGCGGTGGGAGGCTCAGCCCACCTGCCTGGACACTTCTGTGCATGCGCAGAAGTGGCAACCATGTGCAAGAGCACGCCTGAACCGGTAGTAAAAAAATTGCCAACCCACCACTGATATGGACTTTTGATTGTTAGATGGGTTGGTTAATTATAAGCCATCAAATCTCTGTCAAGTCTTAGAGACCACAAAGGTAGATTTTCTCTATAATAAACTCTCCCTAATCTCATTTTTCATGTCTTCCAATGGTGGGCCCACTATCATTGTAACTGATTACTATAAGCCAGCCTTTTCTTTTTCCTTCCACTAATATTAGATCCTTCTCCAGAGAGCGCTTCTACCACAAAACTGCGGAGGACAAAATCGCGGTCGACGAAAGCGCGTATGTGATGTCATCACAGCGCGACGAAGAAGATCGAAAAAGATCGAAAAATGTAAAAATAAAGCTAAAACCTTCCCCTAACCCCCCCAAACCTAACCCTAAACCTAACCCTAAACCTAACCCTAAACCTAACCCTAAACCTAACCCTTAACGTAACGAAAAACCTAACGCTAACCCTTAACCTAACGCTAAACGTAACGCTAACGCTCTAACCCTAACCCTAACCCTTAACCTAACCCTAACCCTAACCCTTAACCTAACCCTTACCTTTATGTGAATTGGCTTGCTGTAATTTAATTTTTATTTCAATTTTTCGATCTTTTTCGTCGCGTTGTGATGACATCACATACACGATTTCGTCGACCGTGCTTTTGCGGAATGCGCTTTTGACGGGTCACGCCAGAGAGCTAGGTCTTTGCATATTATATCTAAAATAGCATAATTTAAAACTGGCCACTCCAGGTTGATTTTTTTTCAATGATCCATTGTTTGTTTTCTTGGCTAACCACAATATTCTCAGAAATCTTCTCCAACACCATTCTTCAAACACATCAATATCCTTCCTATCCTGCTTATACAAAGTCCAAGTTTTCCTTCCTCAGAATATTATAAGGAATACTATGGCTTGCAAAATTCTCATCTTTGTAAGTATAAACACATCACAGCATCTGAATATCTTTTCCAAGGCCTATCAATTGCTAATTCTTGATTGCTTGTTCCTTCACTGTTAATCATGAGACACAATTACGTTGCAGTTGAAAAATGAGTAAAGAAAGACAAGCAAAGCAAAACCAATATTGACAGATTTCTCCATTATCAGTGATTTGCATGCTCCTAACATACATAAAAATTCAGAATTACAAGTGCAATGGCTAGGGAACTGCAATAAACAAAATAGGTTAGGTTTGCAACGTTTAATGTGCATTGAATAATAAGAATAATAAGAACCATTATTCAATCCACTATGTCCTCTATATGCAGAAAACTATGCATGTAACACATAACACCTGAAGAAGTCATAAATTGTCTGGCAGAAAGTGAAACACTACAGTGTTTAGAAACTAGAGAAACACACACACTAAGATAAAAAAATATATTTTAAAATGGCCAAAATTAGGATTGGGGGATGTGAGATAACAGGATAAGGAAAATGTAGTTGACATTAGTACTTTATAATTGCCAACCAAAATCAAGTCAACAGTCAAGCCAAAAGAACAACAGCAAGAGAATATACTGTCTTGGCAATGCAACAAGAGAGGAAGAGGAAGACAAGACCAGACCAGACCAGACCAGACAAGACAAGACAAGACAAGAAAAAACAAACTTGAACTTGGAACTCTGCTCTGTGGTGTAAAGTAGTATTCATGGTAGAAACCTTAAAATCTGACAACTTGGTATTTAATGATATGTTCCAAATTCCTCACCCAGAATTTCTGTGTTCCCACGCAGCACAAACTTCTTCCAAAGCCAATAGGTATTGCATCTTCAAGGCATCAAAATATTTGTGATACCATTTTTGTAGATATCATTGCCAAATGAGGCGGTAAGTTTGGTTTCAAGATAGTGGAGCAGAGTGGAGAAATTCCACTATGGGGCAGATATGTGCACAATACTTGTAACTTGTAAGCCAATGAGGAACAAGAAGAAACCTTACCCAGTTACACAGCATCAAGGAAACATGAAGATGACTTTTTGACATTTAATCTAGTTTTATTTTCTCTGCTTCTCAGAGGTTCTCAAAGAGCTCAGCCAGAGACTTTTCCCATTATTATTGCATTTTGTTTTTAAGTGGACTTGCCAAAATTTGAACCTGAGACTTTATGGAGAAAAGTATATATTCTGTGTCGTAACTATGACCATTTTTCTACCTACCAGTAATTTGAATGTTTCTTTATGTCTTCTAAGTCCACAAAGTGTGTAGACCTTACACAATTTTGCCAGCTGCTTCAGTTTACTCAACTCTTATGTATATAAGTCCATATACTTTTATTTTCATTGTCCAACCATCCATCCTTGCACCAATTTTTAAAAACAAAATAAGCAATGTCACTTTATCAACCTTCATTTTATACAGAATCTTAAAAACCAAGGTTGTTTTTTTTAATTTAATGCCTTCCTTTTATACATGTTCCTAAATAGAAATCCACTAATTCCACTAGAATTATAATATGAAATCTCATGGTACACTATTATAATTACATTGTAATGACCTCTGAAGGGTCTTTATTCTGATTTCCCCAGTAGAGAAAAAAGAACGATTCTGCAGAGTTTTTGTGTATGGCTAATCGACACTCAGCTGCTGGGAATATATTTTGTTGGTGTTTAGTGTGGAATTATTTTAGCAAAAGTAATCATGATATCTTGTTTTGCATGTGACTATCATTGATTGAAGGCAAAAGGAGAAAACCCATGCATACTTTCACCAAAGACAGAGTTACTGAATTGCATCAAATATATATGCAATACTTGCAAAGCAAGTGTTTCTCCACTAGAGGGAGGTTATATGTAGAATTTTTACATTTTGACTATGTAGAAGAAGCTTACTTGAAATAGATCACAATTATTTCTTAAAGTGAGTTCTTAAAACTACAGTAAGTATGCTCTGTGCCAAATTTAAATGGGCAACACAGACCTAGTTCTGATTGCCCTATTGCTGCTTCACACATACCAATAAATTTCTGCTATGGATTGCTGGTTCTATGATCAATGTCTCAGGTATTACACCACTACCTGGGTGTCCAGTATAAAGGTCCTGGTATCATCATTTGCTGTCACATCACTCTGTACAGACTACCCACTGCAATATTTCAGCTATTTGTTTGTTTGTTTATTCAGTTTATACAATGTTTATCTCCCCTTTGTGACTCTGAGCAATTTACAATTGAAAAGGAGTAGCAAAACAAAACACCTCAATACAAAATGTTAAAGCAATTAAAAATGATTTAAAAAATATAAAGTGCAGACATTGGAAGAACATAGATATTTAACAAGAGTACAGCCATTTCATAGGCACCATTATATTATAACATCTATCCCATTGTAATACTATGGCTCCATAGTATGTAAATTTTGTTATGGTTTTATCTTAATTTAATATATTATGCCCTCATTGCATTGCATTGCGTGCATCAGTGGTGGGTTGCCAATTTTTTTACTACGACTTCGGGCACGCTCCTAAATACACTACTGTGCATGCACAGAAGCGTCTGGGTGGGTGGGTGGAGCCTCCCGCCACCACTACTACCGGTTCGCCCGATCAGGCCGAACCAGGATCAACCCACCTCTGGCGTGCATGTATATATGCTGACACTGTATTTAATCTAAATTTGTATATTAGTGATTGCATGACCCATTTGCCCTCACTGCCAGATCCTATAAGGTGGCAAATTCCACCTAGACTAGAAAACACTCAGTCCTGAGGCTTAGAGGGTTTTATAATGAGCATCTTGAATTGTATCCCGAAAAAAAGAAGACCTGGCAGATGAAGCAGCTCCCTCAACTGAGGTGTTATATGGATGAAACAACTCTCACAATCAGTTAAAAGACTGAGAAAAACAGAGTTACTGAATTGCATCAAATATATATGCAATACTTGCAAAGCAAGTGTTTCTCCACTAGAGGGAGGTTATATGTAGAATTTTTATATTTTGACTATGTAGAAGAAGCTTACTTGAAATTATTATTGAGATTATTTTAAAAAAAAATCCCTGTGAATAAATTTTGGTACTGTTGCACCTCCCAATCCCTGTATTTGGAGTTCAGAAACGTGACCCACCGGCAGGCTGTGGAGCTGGCAGCAGAATTGAATAGTGAGGAGGTTGGGGAGGAATATGGGCAGTCCTGGAGGTTGAGGGAAGCTCAGACAAGGGCTCTGGGTTGGAGGCAGAGAGGGAGCTAGACAGCAGAGAGACAGAGGAACAGCTGGAGCCTGTTCCCAGGTGCACATACACAGAGCTGCCAGAAGACAAGAACAACTAAGAAAGCAGGGTCAACTTGGGAATAAAGCCACACCTTGGAGGAGTTTGGCCCCTCCCAAACAAAAGAGGAGCAAATGGGGAATTGGCTTTTGCAGGAAACAATTCATTCCTTTGGTCATTTCAAGAGAGGAAAGTTCTGTCTCTGATTATAAGAGACTCTGTGCTGAGTGTTGCCTTGCCCTACATTTGGAAACTGGTTGTCAGGCAGCTATCTCACCACGCAAGATAAGGTCCGTGTGGATAAATATTCCTCTGAAAGACTGTTTGCCAAGCCTTGCTGAGTGTGAATGAAAGCAATTCACAGATGTGTAAATAAAAGAGGTTTTGCTGGGACCCAGACTCTACTTCATGCTTGTAAGGGAGCCTAGGTCAGAACAGTGCGTGCCATCTGTGAAGAGTGCTTTATGTGTACCGCGATGGCTGACAATTCTCTTGAACCATCCAAGTACAGTTTCAGATTCTGAATCCATTGGTCCTTTGTCCTTCTGCAGGACTTGAACTGTGATGAGAGGCTGACAGACTTTTAGACTGTTCTTGAACTGTAACTGCTGCCCAAACTAGCCGCATGTTGATTGTCTAGAAGACGGGTCTGCCTATTCAGCTTAAAAGAGATTTTAGCTTTATGAAGGGCAGCTCTGTGAATACTTTAAGTAAGTAAATAAAATGGCATTTGGCTCAACTATGTTGAGTCCACTGGCTGAGGCAGGATGACCAATGACCTTAATGACTGAGTAATAATTGAGCAGTACCAGATATGAATCAAATTATATGGAAATTAAACTCAAATGAAAATAAATATTGTATGGAAAATAAATATTGTATGGAAATTAAACTCAAATGAAAATGTAACATTTAATAATTAACAAGTGGTGCCATTTAATTCAATTAGCACTGCTATATGTATACAGGGTATCCATTTGGAATTCCATAGATACAAATGAGCCAAGGTGGCGAAGTGGTTAAATGCAGCACTGCAGGCTACTTCAGCTGACTGCAGTTCTGCAGTTCGGCTGTTCAAATCTCACCGGCTCAGGGTTGACTCAGCCTTCAATCCTTCCGAGGTGGGTAAAATGAGGACCCAGATTGTTGTTGGTGGCAATATGCTGACTCTGTAAACCGCTTAGAGAGGGCTGAAAGCCCTATGAAGCGGTATATAAGTCTAACTGCTATTGCTATTGCTATTGCTAAATACCCTTTCCAAAGCTCATCTTTTAATGTAGAGTGCACATATCCTTGAGTCAAGGTAAGGAATTGAATAGAATAGAACAGCAGAGTTGGAAGGGACCTTGGAGCTCTTCTAGTCCAACATCCTGATCAGGCAGGAAACCTTTTACCCGTGATGACGAACCTATGGCACGCGTGCCACAGATGGCATGCAGAGCAGGGGTGGGTTTCGACCGGTTCGCACCGGTCCCTGCGATCCGGTTGGTCGCTGAACCCGGAAGTAAGTAACTTCCGGGAACGGCGACGCCCCCCCCCCCGCGCCCGCGCGCGCCCGCACACCCGCGCCCGCTCCTTACCCGGTTTTTACGAATTCTGCGCTTTCCGCGCATGCGCAGAACGCATACAGCACCTGCGCGATCCTCCAGGAGCAGCTGGAGCATCACGCAGATGCTAGTACGCATGCCGCGCCGCATGCATGCGCGAGGACGCCGTGCGCATGCGCGAGGACGCCGTGCGCATGCGCGAGGACGCCGTGCGCATGCGCGAGGACGCCGCCGGCCTCGTTCCAACCGATCCGGTTGGAACGGGGCGAGAAACCCACCCCTGATGCAGAGCCATTTCTGAGGGCATGCAAGGTGTTGCCCTGTCAGCTCCAGCGCACGTGCACCCTCTGGCTGGCCGATTTTCGGCCTTGATTTTTGGCCGTTTTTCGGGAACAGACTTCTGGTTTGCACATTGCATGGTTTTTTGCCTTCCAGAGGCTTCAGGGATGCCTCCTGAAACCTCTGGAGGTGAAAAACTGCCCAATGCACAAACCAGAAGTTCGGGAACGGACTTCCGGTTTCCACGTTGGGCGGTTTTTCACCCTCCTGAGGCTTCAGGGAAGCCTCCTGAAGCCTCCAGACGGAGAAAAATGGCCCAACGGGCAACTCAGGTGCATTCCCAAACTTCCGGTTTGCGTGTTGGACAGTTTTTTGCCCTCCCAAGGCTCCTAGAAAGCCTCTGGAGCCTGAGGACGGTGCAAAATGGACCTACTGGGCCAACTAGAAGTCAGAAAATGGGCCATTTCCAGCCTCCGGAAGGCTTCCGGGGGCAAGGGAGGCCATTTTCATCCTCCCCATGCCGTGTGTGCATGTGTGGGGCACATGCATGGGGGGCATTAAATCTCACATGCATGCACCAGGGGCATGGCGGCATTAAATTATGGGGTGGGCACATGAGCGTGCACACCCGAATGCTTTTGGCACCTGAGGCAAAAATGGTTCGCCATCACTGCCCTATACCATTTCAGACAAGCAATTGTTGTCAATGTCTTCTTAAAAGCTTTCATTGTTGAAGCATTCCCAACTTTTGGAGGCAAGTTGTTCCACTGATTAATTATTCTAACTGTCAGGAAATTTCTCCTTAGTTCTAGGTTAGTTTCCATCCATTGCTTCTTGTCCTGCTTTCCCGTGCTTTGGAGAACAGCTTGACTCCCTCTTCTTTGTGGCAAACCCTGAGTTATTGGAACATTGCTATCATGTCACCCCTAGTCCTTCTTTCATTAAACTAGAAATACTCAATTCCAGTAACCGCTATTTATACATTTTAGCCTCCACTCCTCTAATCATCTTTGCTGCCTAGAGTCTCAACATCTTTTTTTCATCATACAACTGAAACTGGATGCAGTATTCCACATGTGGCCTTACCAAAGCATTATAAAGTCTTTCCAGAGAACACAGATGCCCCAGCCTCTGTTCAATTTTATTTTCCTTTCCTTCTCTGGGAGGTTAAGCTGATGAGGAGAAGAAGAATCTACTAACATCTTTTCCAAAGATCCTCAGATTTGGAACCAGTGATGCTCAAGGACATATTGTCATTGCTCTTATAACCTTCCTACAAGTTGCTCAAAGTTGAATCTAAGGTTTTCTCTAATACTTTGCAAAGAAATTTTCCTGTATCCCTTTTCAGCTCCTTCAGTCTGATTAACAAACATAGCACTCCTAAGAGATCCAATAACCTGAGAAATAGAAAAAAGGGAAATCATCATCCTATGAGTTTTTAATCTTGGCACAGTGAGGTATAAATAGGGAAGATATCCTGAAGAGTTTGAAAGATATAATCTCTGTCTCTGAGATTCTTTAGGAGGAAGAATGAGTCATTATTTCCTGACAGATTTTAAATTCCAGATTTTAGCTTTTATTTTCAGATATGATTGTGGAATGAAGATGTTTCTCCACAAGAGGGAGCTAAAACCCTTTCATTAGCAATATTGAAGCTCTTACTTCCTTTTCTTTTTATCCAAGTTCAAAGTTATAGACAATCTTGGGTTTTGTCCTCTTCACAGGCAGAAATCAAGCAGAAACATGAAGGACATAGCAAATTTTACACTTTTAAAGAAATAGGTGAATTTAGTGTAGTTTCAATAAGCCCAGATCGCACACTAAAAGATCAGTCCACCTCTCAAATGAAGCACGGGTGCCCACCTGTAGATCTGTGTAAATGGTTAAAGCTCCAAATTGATTTGAACCAGTTCAGTTGTTCTCAGTGCAAACAGGCCTGCAGTTTAAAGATCCAGATCAAATTTGGTTAGCATGGAATTTCAATTCACATTGAGTCAGACCTCCATATCCAATTTATTTTCTAAATTGATTAGATCTTGCAGGAGTAACTAATGTAGGCCATTTGAATTGAACTTAGCACGATTTGCAAACCCCTCTGCTCTTCTTAGTCAAATGAAGTGCAGTGTGAAGTTAGCAATAGGAATGGATGGTGTTTGAAAAGCCTTGTTTGTTGTTAGCCAAATTCAGTTTATAAACAAAAACTATTCCTCTTTGAATAGGTTTAGAAGTTTATTCTTCTATCATTACATACACACACACACACACACACAAACAAACCACAGTCTCCAGCATAACTATGGAATTCCTTGAGCACTTTCAACCAAACTTGGTACACAAATGCCTTACTCTCTGGAAACAAATACGGTGGGGGTAAGATACTCCTAACACCCCTTGGGCTGTGTGTTCTGTTAAGATACAGCCTGTTGTGCCTTAAAATGGCTTCTACTCTACTGCCTTAAAAAGCACAGTGGAGTTGCCGTGGTAATGGCTTCACAGCAGTGACGTGCGGTGAAGTTTATGGCTGGTGAGGCAGTCCTCTCCCCTGGCACCCCACTGATTAAAGCCCTTTCTTTCACCCGCAGCAGAGCTCAGGTGGTCAAAAGGAAGCACTTTAGTCAGTGGGGTGCATGCCGGGCGGAGAGGAGACAATGCCTGAGCATTCTCTCCTCTCTCCCGGCACCCCACTGATTAAAGCACTTTCTTTCGTCCCCAGCAGAGCTTTCAAGAGCTTTCAAGAGGCAAAAGCTGCCCTGCCGCCCCGGCCATAGCTTCAAAGAATCAATGCTGGATGGAACCAAAGCCGCTCTGCCGCCCCAGCGCTAGAGGCAAAAGCCACCCTGCCGTAATGTCCAAAAGCCCTGCCAGATGCTATGTCCCACGTAAAAAATAAAGTGCCAGCCCATGCGCCAGCAGAGGCAGGTAAAACACACACACACACACACAAATTACTTACAATAATACAATTACTTACAAATTACATTAATTTTGAATTCCTCCCCCTCCCTCCGACCCACATACCTTTTCCAGCTGTGCCACAGAGGATTTCAACTCTGCTCTTGTCTGCCATGATGAAAATGTGAAAATGTAAAAAGAAAAAGGCAAGAGCTGCTAAGGTCAGGCTCGATTAGCTGCTGCCAGAGTCTCCAATGGATGACTCTGCTTAACTGTTTAAAAAAAAGCCTCTAAAAAAAGTGCCCTCTACAGGAGGAGGAAAATCCAACATTAGAAATTACATTTGGTCCAGACCTTTTCCTCCTATAAATTAAATACCCAGGCAACGCTGGGTTATCGGCTAGTAACATGATAAAAATAGTTTGAGATTATTATTATTTTTTATGAAATGAATTTCTTTTTAAAAAGTAGTATTTTTTTAATGAGAGTTAGTTGATTTAGAGAGTAAGGCATAGGCTAAAAATTAGGAGAGTGTGTGTTCTAGTCTAGATTTAAGCACAAGGTAACCTTGGGCCAGTCACTCTCTTTCAACCTAGGAAGAAGGCAATGGCAAACCACTTCCAAAATCTTGCCAAGAAAACTGCAGGGACTCATCCAGGAAGTCACCAAGAATTAACACTAATATAATATCCACTCATTCATTGTTTCAAGACTTCAGCTTCTAGATCTTCCCCAATTCATCTTCTGCAGCTCAACCACAGGAATCTAAAGTTTAGAAGGACCTCAGGTTAGGAAAGTTGCCTTACACTATAAATGTATACCTGGATAAATATTAACCACCCAAAATAGTATGGAGCTTACATAAACCTGAAAACAGTATTAGAATAATTATGTGCAGAATCAAGATGCTGTACTGCCAATTGTATAAAAGGATGATAGAAGGTGGATATTGATTAAAACGTTCTTCTGTACATACAGATAAGTGTTTGCCAGGGTTTGATGTGTAGCAAGAAAGCAAGATAAAGGGAGAGATCAGAAGAGATGCACATAAGCATTTTTAAAGAGAATTTGGAATGTTGGCGTTTTTCAGTGATGCTTTAAAGACTTTGTGTCATTTTCAAATTCTAATAAACATCCGTTCCAAAACTTGGTAGAAATGAGAATATTAATATGAAGAAAGTACTGCACGTACAATGAATAATGGTCAAATTGGTTGAAAACAAGCTGACTAGTTAAAAACAAATAAAATATACATTCATTCATTTATTCATATAATAAATCATCGGTAACATGTAGTAGTAAGAGTAATAAGTTTTTTATTATCATCAATTATTCCAGACCAGTTTATACTGAGGAGGGGGGAGAGGAGGAGGAGGAGGAGGAGGAAGAGGAGGAGGAGGAGATTTTAAATGGACTTACTATCACAAAATTCCTTGAAAGCACCTGAATTCCTGCTAAAAATGCCCATTTGTTTTCCCAGTGCTAGTCATGGGACCAACATTTTAAAAGCAAGTAAGCAATTAAGCAATTTACTTTTACTTCTGAAACAACCTGCAGGGTCTTTTTTTTTCAGATTAAAAGGAAGGACTGACCTTTAAATCAAATTAACATGCAGTACGTTCTGTGATAAAGGAAGAAAGGGAAATCTAACATTAGATTAGTAGTTCCCTGGGAAGCTAGTTAGAAAAAACATCTCAGAAAAGTTCACCAGACCATATAACAGATTAACAGAGTTATAAGGGGCCTTATAGGTCATCTAGTCCAAACTCCCATTCAAGCAGGATACCAGGCACAACCATATTGTGTAATGCTATCTGAATTTTTCCTTAAAATAAATATCTGGCATTCGTGATAGGTTTTGTTGGCATCACTCTAGCATCCTTCCTAATCTGTATATTGCTCTGAGCTAGAAGCAAAGAGACGCCAAATGCAATAAACTCCCAAGGCATTTTACTAAATTTTGAAGCTTTCAATGGTTGTGACAACAACAGCAAAAGACTTTCCAAACTTTTATCAAGATGGAATTAAGAAGGAATAGCTATTTCAAGGAGTTATCTTTTAATGACTAATTGATTACTTCAATCTCTGATCATAAATGCATGCCAATATACAGGCACTAACATTTTGAGAAATAGTAGGCCCAGACATAATTTGCTTCTTAAAAAATCCTTTGGTCTAACTGCAAAGCTGCAAGCATAATCTAATCAGTTTAGTAACTACAGGTTTCCCCCTCCTCCACAATAACCTCCTAGATTTCTAAAATATGTACCACAATAAATGGAGAAGTATTTCCTTTCTCCATTCCTTGACCATGCTGTGTATATGGTCCAAATATTGATAAAAGGTACGTTTCCGCAAAGACAATTAAGGGCACTAACTCAAATATTTACCAGAATTCCAGAAATAGCAAGATTGTACAGTACCTGGAATGACAAAACTCAGCCAAAGGAACCTGGAACATTTTGATTAAGAAAGCTAAGTGAGCAACCCAAGAGACTGTAATCATGATAAAAATATATCTCCCTTCCCAGGAGCCTTCACATAAGTGATTTCACCTTTAAATAAAATTACTCACTTCTCAGTTCCTTAAATGTTTCCAGTGACAAATCAGAGGAAGATCAAATTAGTGAGTGGGATAAAAAAAAAACCTCTTTATATGGACTGAGCATTGCAGTGTTTGGTTTTCTGGGATAATATCACATTTCCCTGAAACCTTTCTTCCCCAATTCAGAAGTGTTCATCCCCACTGTCCTTGTCTATTGCAAATGTTTAGGGACAGTTTTAAATTACTTCCCACTGAGTATTTGAATGAAAATACTCAGAGACAACAACCACTAGGTTACAAGATGTTTCCCTGAGAGTCCAGGGTGGTTACAGAAAAGGGAGATGCCCTTATTTATTTAATTTCTGCTAGAGTAAAACAGTCACAACTGCACAAACTGCAGGCCTGCTTTTCATTTTCAGCCAAAAATGGGATGTGGAACGGGAAGTGAAGGATCCTTATGTACATTCCAGTGCAGTTATGCACATTTGCAGATGTGAGATAGCATTTTCATAAATTGTTATGCAAACGTAAGTGCACAAATGTAACTCATGGGCTGACACCCATGTTAGGATAATCATATTTTATATGAAGTTTTCGTATCACCCAGACAAGCTAGGACTATATAGCTTGATTATATGCCTGCATAATAAACAACCATGACATGGGCAAATGTCATCAATGCATCATTAAGATTTCTAAAATAAAATAATACCCTAAATTTGTGCTAAACTCTTTGTGTGTGTGTGTGTGAGAGAGAGAGAGAGAGAGAGAGATGGGTTCCTACCAGTTCAGACTGGTTTGGCCGAACCGGTAGTGGTATGCTGACCTGGTTCACAGGACCGGCAGCAACCCAGGCTGGACATGCCTCTGAACTGTTTCCCCAGTCGCCGCCATCACCACCGCCATCTTTTTTTTTTAGTTCTGTACATGTGCAGAACAATTTCTATTGAACTGTGCATGTGCATGCAGCGTGCACATGAGTGAACTGGCAGTAATGCCAGCCAGAGCCAACCCCTAGGGGGTATATGTGTTTGTATGTGTGTGTGTGTGTGTGTGTGTGTGGTGTGTGTGTGTGTGTGTGTGGTGTGTGTGTGTGTGTGTGTGTGTGTGTGTGTATCATTGTATTAACAGTGTTACTAGTTCCTTTTGCTTTGTTTTAGCATGTTTTTCAACATCTTAGTCAATAGTCCTTGCTCAGGCCAACCCAATTTAGCTTCTAATATGAGTCAGATCATGAGGATGTTGTAATGTATAAATAATTCTAAGTCTGGGGTGTTATGCAGATATATTTGTCTATTGAAATGCTAAAGTAATTATAACAATTTTCATTATTATGAAAATAATAACACATCTACCCTGTCAATCTTCTGAGAACAGGTGAAAATGAAGCTGTTCCGGAGGGGTTTTTAGCAATAGCATTAGTAGGTAGTCTTACATACCACTTCACAGTGCTTTACATCCCTCTCTAAGCAGTTTACAGAATCAGCAAATTGCCTCATATTGCCTTATTTTACCAAACTTGGGAGGAAGGAAGGCTGAGTCAACCTTGAGCCGGCAAGACGTGAAATCCCAAACTGCCGAACTGCTGGCAGCCGGCAGAAGTAGCCTGCAGTACTGCATTCTAACCACTGTGCCACCACAGTTCAGGTTAGTTAAAACATCATAGGAACTGCTTTTTTGTATCTCTTGTTTTCCTACTTTATTTATTTATTTATGCCACTATGGAAATCATAAGTCCCGATAACTACAAGGTCAAGTCCCTGCAGTTTTCTTGGCAACATAATTCAGAGTAGATTGCCATTTTCTTTCTAAGATAGAATAATTAATCAAAAGTCACATAGCTGACAATGCCTAAGGCAAGATTAGAAATCACAATCCTCATTTTATTACGTTATTATACTCCAACCACATTTTATTTCCTGTAAAAACATTTTTAACAATATCTGTTTTAAATGTTAAGAATGACTGTTTACAATGTACTTGTTTTTAATTTATTCTTGTCTGCTGCCTAGAGACACTGTTTGGGAGATAAATTTTCTAAATAAATAAATAAACTTCTGAGAATCATATGATTGAAACAGTCTACAAATCTAATAAATAAAAAACAGAGCAGAGCCAAATCCCATGGCATCCCACAATGGAGCAGCCATAGCCATGAAGTTCTTCCACGCATACTGACTGAAATCATTTTCATACATACACAAACACACACACACACACATACACAGAGAGATCTCTCTCTCCATGTATGTGTGTGTGTGTGTTTGTGTGTTTGTGTAGATAGATAGATAGATAGATAGATAGATAGATAGATAGATAGATAGATGGATGGATGGATGGATGGATGGATGGATGGATGGATGGATGGATGGATGGATGGATGGATGGATGGATGATAGATAGAGATAGAGAGAGAGAGAGAGATAGAGAGAGAGAGAGAGACAGAGACAGAGACAGAGACAGAGACAGACAGAGACAGACAGAGACAGAGAGACAAAGAGAGACAGAGAGACAGAGACAGAGAGACAGAGACAGAGAGAGATTTAATTTAAGTATTCAATTGTCACTGAAATCAGGGATTATCCTAATACAGGATTAGTATAAATAAATACCTGGGCATCGCAGGGTTATCAGCTAGTATATAAATAAATATGTAGGGCACAATTTACCTCTTAAGAAATAATAATAATTATATATTTATTTTTATTTAATTACAACCACAAGTATTTAATTATATCTGCATTTAATAAGTCTATGTGTACAACCCAGTGAAATGGCAATACCTAAGTATAGAAGTACATTTTTCTAAAAAAAATATCAAAAATTAGCACACTAAAAGAAAAATGGCAACATATTTGGAATCTGAAAGATGAAATGGTTCATCTTGTAGGGAAACATTTATTGGTTATGGGATTTTTTTGTTTTTGTTGATTAAATGTTATTTTTCATTGTTGTTATTGAAGCTGAATCTTTTTAACCTGAATAAGATATACAGCTATGCATCACTTAATGATATATAAACCTAGTAAATAAATTGAAAATACACCTTCAACGGTCAGTGACATCTGCAGGGATATCAATAAAATCGAGATGGACTTCATGCAATCCAAGTCCTTTTATATCTAATGCAGGAACAATATAAAAACATAAGCATAAACATTTAAAAGGGGTGGGGCTTCAATCCCAAGGTCATGAATACTACTTTGATGTTTTTTAACACCCTTGCCAATGGATGATGCTAAAATTGACAATTGTGACAATTTCAGCACCTAACAACCTATTTTTAAAAATATTTTATTGTTTTATATCACAAATTCCATTTCTATATTGAACAGTGTGTTTTCTAGGTGTCCAATGTATTAAAATATCATCATCATCATCATCATCATCATCATCATGTACATACAAACATATATGCGATAATATCTATCGTTATTGAAAAGTATACTATCTTCCATTATAATATCAATTATATAACCATCAAAATATTTACTAATCATTTTTTTCTTTTTTTCCTATTGACTGCAAAGTTAAGGATTGTCTTTTTGTCTCCTTTTTTTCATCTTTGCCTGTGAGGTTGCTAATCCCAAATTCTTGCTTTCTGGCCAATCTTCTAGTAGGATGCAATTGCCTAGATTCACAGGGGCCTATTCCTTTCGCGTGCTTCCTTAAATAAATCATCTTTGTGTTATAGTTATATAACCTCACTATTCATTGCTCAGGATGGATGCCTTCTAACTAGAACATTCATCCCCATTTACAAAGGCTTCTCTCCAACCCCAAAAACTAGCTATTTGCAGGCATTTGATTATAGGAATCCATTTCAAAAAAAAATGTGACCTTCACTTTCTCAACCCACAGTATTTTAATCTTTTTCTCTTTTTTGGCAAAGTAAGAGATCAGAAAGATCTCTGATCAAGGCATTGATCATGTCTACAAAGTGGTACTTTCAACACTGTACGCTCCCGAGCTGTTCACGGCCTCTTCTTCTCTTTCACCTTCTTCTTTACATTAGCAAAAGAAGAACAATTAATTGTTTGAGCTTTTCCTTTTCCAAAGAAAGGTGTAACGAAGTGATGCCTTACAACATATATTTTTCCCTTTGTGGTCAAATTCGTGCATATAAATTGCCTATTTATATTCACCTATTTATAATGCCTACATTATTCATTATTGTAGGTAATTAACCTGAAAAAGGGAAGTGAGTCAAACTTTCCTTAGAGCCCAAAGTTCTCAAAATAACTTTCTGATTGCTCAGAACATAGTATGACCATTTCTTCCTTATATAATAATATAGATTAATAGATTCTTTCTTCGTGGGAATAATAATCAGAAGAGGATTTTCCCACCTTTCCTCCATGCTTTCCCAGGACTGTTTAGGATCCAATTATGTTTAGCAAGAGGCACATGTTCTTTATTGAACTGGAATCAAAAATTACATGTGGAGTCTATGCATTACGGGAAGAGCTGGCAATTTTTGCTGAACTTGTCTCTTCTTAGCATTGCCATTGTGGAAAATGATATTTACAAGATTTCAGTCTCCTGATACAGTGTTACGATCAGGCCAGGATCATTATGTATAATGCCAGGACTCCACTCAACAGAATAAGCAGAACTACCAAAAAATCAAGACAGAAGAAAGTCAAGACCTATTCTCTATCAGGACATGGAACAATGGCATTAAGCCATGGTGGCTCAGTGGTTAGAGTGCAGTACTGCAAGGTACTTCTGCTGACTGCCTGCAATTTGGCAGATTGAATCTCACCAGGCTCAAGGTTGATTCAGCCTTCCATCCTTCTGAGGTGGGTGAAATGAGGACCCAGATTGTTGTGGGCAATATGCTGACTCTGTAAACTGCTTAGAGAGGGCTGTAAAGCATTGTAAAGTGGTATTGCTATTAAATTGATTCACTGATTATATGCCATCAAATCCTTTTTGATTCCCAGTAAGCACACAGATAAATTCTCTGTGATGAGCTGTCCCTGACTTAATCCCAACAGTGCACTCATCTTCACAGCAACTGAGCCCATCCACCATCTTCTTCTTCTTCTCTTTCCTTCCACCTTTCCCAGTATTCGAACCTTCTCTAGACAGCTGGGTCTTTGCATAATGTGCCTTAAGGAGAATAATTTGAACCTTATATGCTTCTAGGTCGATTCTTGCAACAATCCATAGGTTTCTTTTTGGGCTGTCCATGATATTCTCAGGATACTTTTTCAATGCTAATATTCAAAGGCATCAATACTCTTCCTATCTTTCTGCTCCAAAGTCTAATTTTCATTCATGATTTATTTCTCTTTCTGATTGCCAGACAAATGTTTCCTTCTTTTCCTAATTATTAGGCAGATGCTATGACAAATATCTTCTGCTGACAGGTTTTTTCCCTTTAATCTTGTTTATTTCAACTTGTATTTTAACATATGTGATTTTCTTGGTGGTTTTAAACTTTTGTTCTTTTCATTTTGGGTGGTAAGTTTTTTTAAATCTTTTTTCAGGCCACTGCAGGGCCATGCATGATTGATGCTTATAACAAAATGCCTTTGGAGCTTTTATTTTTGTGGTGCTGATAAAACAGTGTTTATCTAAAAAGGTTCTTTTTATTTTTATCTCTTTAAACTTGTTCTGATTTTCCTAATGAAATTAGAGAGGAAGGAGGCTAGGTAGTAAATAATTGTTGTTTTTTTATTTCATTTATTTATTAGCAACAGTATTATTAGAGATCTACTGTGAATCATTCAGATCAGGAAAATTGCCTTTCTCTTTTATGGAGCTTATAAAACACTGATTTTAAAATCCATCAAGGTTCTAAATTTTGTACAATATATAGATCTGTTTTGCTAGATAAAGGTGAGATTAAAATATTGACTTCTCTATTGGCTAAGAAAATGCATAGTGTCGCCATCAACATCAGTCTCACTCTGGATTTATTAAAACTGTGGAAGTGTCGCCAAATACATGTTACTGAAAAAGAAGAATATTTGTAGCTCAGGGTTGAAATGAAGGATCCTTCTTGGTCTCTCAGCTCATAGAGCACCAAGAACTCCTCAAACACATGTTAAGAACCCAAAAGCTGCAAATGGGTTCTGGGCTATCTAAGAGGAGCTGAACATCAGTCCCCAAACCTTTTTTAAAAATACAATTGGATTTAATTCCAATATATTCTTCCTTATCTATTGAACCTAGACAATATTTTTAAGACAACTGATTGCTTTCTTTGGAGTTACATAATATGGGACAATAGATCTAAGTCAGTGTCATCAGTTAAACATCATTATACTGATTATACATTATACATTATGCTGAGGTTACATCTCTTAGTAGCTGCCCTGAAATCCATGTCAAGTTGGATTCATTCCATCTTGTCGCCATGGAACAATGCAGATTGCTCACAATAAACTATGTTCTAGTTCCCACCCATGGAGACAATACCAAGTATATCCCAACCTGCATGCAGATCTAAGGCCATGAGAGTGGGGAGGGCCTGGATCTCCGGGGGGCAGCTCATTCCATATGGCCAGAGCGGCAACAGAGAAGGCCCTACTCCTCGGTGTTGCCAGCCGGCATTGTCCTGCTGAAGGCACCCGGAGAAGGTCCATCCTGTGCGATCTTATTGGTCTAAGGGAGGTATGTGGCAGGAGACGGTCTCGTAGGTACCCAGGTCCTAGGCCATGTAGGGCTTTAAAGGTAATAACCAGCACCTTGAATCGTGTTCGGAGACCAATGGGGAGCCAGTGCAGCTCGCGGAGGATAGGTGTGATGTGGGTGTACCTTGGCACACCCAGTATTGCTCGCGTGGCTGCATTCTGGACCAGCTGCAGTCTCCGAACACTTTTCAGGGGCAGCCCCAAGTAGAGAGTGTAATCCAGTAATCCAGTCTTGAGATGACGAGGGCATGAGTGACTGTCTGAAGTGCCTCCTGGTCCAAATAGGGCCGCAATTGGTGCACCAGGCAAACCTGGGCAAAAGCCCCCCTGGTCACAGCCAACAGGTGATGTTCCAAGGTCAGCTGTGGGTCCAGGAGGACCCCCAAATTGCGAACCCTCTCTGAGGGGAATAAGTTTTCTCCCCCCAGGATTAAGGACGGACTAGATGGACTGTCCTTAGGGGGCAACATCCACAGCCATTCGGTCTTGTCAGGATTGAGCGCGAGTTTGTTCACTCCCATCCAGACCCTTACAGCTTCCAGGCACTGGTGCATCACTTCCACCGCTTCACTGAGTTGGCACGGGGTGGACAGATACAGCTGAGTATCGTCTGCATACTGGTGGTATTTAATCCCGTGCCGGCGGATGATCTCGCCCAGTGGCTTCATGTAGATGTTAAATAGGAGGGGGGACAGAACCGACCCCTGCGGCACCCCATAATTGAGGGGCCTAGGAATCGACCTCTGTCCTCCGACCAACACCAACTGCGACCTGTCGGAGAGGTAAGAGGATAGCCACCGGAGAACGGTGCCTCCCACTCCCACCTCTTCCAGCCGTCGCAGAAGGATACCATGGTTGATGGTATCAAAGGCCACTGAGAGGTGAAGGAGCACAAGGACAGAGGAATGACCTCTGTCCCTGACCCGCCAGAGATCATCGGTCAGAGCGGTTTCGGTGGAGCAACCAGGTCTGAAACCAGACTGAAAAGGGTCTAGATAATCTGCTTCATCTAAGGTCCGTCGGAGTTTGAGGGCCACCACCTTCTCAACAACCTTCCCTAAAAAAGGGAGGTGGGAGATTGGATGATAGTTTTTAAAAATAGCTGGGTTCAGAGAAAGCTTCTTGAGGAGGGGTCTCACCATCGCCTCCTTAAGAGGACGTGGAAAGGATCCCTCCATCAAGAAGGCGTTCATAATTTTCTGGAGCCAGCCTCATGTCACCTCCCTGCTGGTTGAGACCAGCCAGGAGGGACATGGGTCCAGTAAACAGGTGGAGGCACTTACCGCTCCCATGGCCTTGTCCACTAAACAAGAGAATAAAAGAAAAACCATTGCTGAGCCACAATAAAAATTATTCTCAATATGGAATAGCTGGGAATTGTAACCAGGTCTACATCTCAGCCAAAATTAGGCTGGGGGAGGGGGGGTTAAAAAATGACTATATATGTATACTTATTTTCTCTTTTAAAAAAGAAGGAGGAAGATATATGTTAAAATTAAATATGTATACTGAAAAGGAATTATAAATACCATTAACATAAAATGGAGCTCACTCAGAAGCTGAAATACACTAAGTAAATGAGATGAAGAGTGTGAAGTAAAGGGGAGAGGTAAGGGAAGAAGAGAGGGATAGGAGAGAGGGTAGGGGGAGGAAGAGGAATAGAGAATGAAAGTGGAAAAAGAAGAGAGGAGAAGGAGAGAGGAAGGGGAAGTAGAGAAGGATGACAGAGAGAAGAAAGGAGATAGGGAGAAGACAGTGATGGATAAGGTACAAACATGGTGTACGGAGAGCAGAAGAGCCAATAATTGTTTTTGGGAGTTGATGGTAAGATGAATTGATGTAAATATTTAATAATATAACACGATGTTTGTTATGTAATAGTATACATGTGGTTATTTGTTATGAAAATAAAAAAACAAAAAACTTTATATAAAAAATATTCTCAATATGTTACTCTTTTACTAATCAGTGTGTGCAGCAGTCACAATGTTAAATCTATATTTTTCTTTTATGTTTACCACTAATAGTTCCATTAATACTACATCTCTCCACACTTGAAGAAAAGCTAAATACTCTCATATCCCTATGACAAATTCCAAGGAACTGATGAACCTGTACACATACTTCTTTTGCATCTGCTCACTATCACCCACAAACAAAACATCCTGTTTATTTTCCATTATTTCATCTCTTCATCCATACATCTATGCAAAAAAAATAATAATAATTAGATTCTAAAAGCAACATTTAATTAGATTGCTTGCTGCTTCTCTCCAGATAAACAATATTTTTAATTTCCTCAGGTGTCTACTGGTTTCTTTCTTAATGTAAATTCATTTAAGAAAGATACTGAGACTTTTTTCCTGTAAAATCTAATTAGGTAGAACAGAAAATTTTCCCCTGCTAAGCCATTCAAAAATTTCCTTTTATCTGTATGAGATCATTCATTTAGCCTCTAAATGAATATCCGGTACTTTTATTAATGTTTTTGTATAAAATTCTTTGGCTTCACCTTTTTAGATGAGCACAAACTCATTCCTACCAAAACTGATTTATTTGTATATTTCAGTCATCACAGCAGTTATCCTCAGACCCACATTTCAAATAAACTGGAAATCAGCAATGACCAACTAATCTTTGGATTGGACCACAGCTAATCACACTGTTGCACTATTTAGAGCAGGGATGGGAAATTATGGCCATTTTATGACCTGTGGACTTCCACTCCCAAAATTGCTGAGACAGCCATGCTGGCTCAGGAATTATGAGAGCTGAAGTCCACATGTCATAAAGGGACCCTATTTTCCCACCTCTGATTTAGAGAAAAGTACTTTATTGAAATGGGTATGTGCTGCATTCACTCTTTATTCATTTATCCATAAGATGTTTACCTAAATTAGAAACATAGTGCCATGTTCCAAATACATTCTTGGTTTATCTTTTTTATCTTTATTAAGTAGCACACCGGTGTCAAACTCACCACCTGACACTGCCATCATGTGATTTTCATAATGTTTTTACTATTTGCAGAGATGGGGTGGGCGTGGCCTGCACATGATGCATCTGCTGATGGGTCGCCATTTTGACAGCCCTGAAATAGTAATTAACCAAACTCTGACAACCTGGGCATTTTCAAAAAAAAATTAAAAAATACAAGTCAGTAATCTAAATAATCTGAAAAAGAACAACAGTAGTAGCTGTGAGAGGGAACTTGGAGTCCTAGTGGACAATCATTTAAATATGAGCCAGCAGTGTGCAGAGCTACCCAAAAAGCCAACACAGTTCTAGGCCACATAAACAGAGGAATAGAATCAAGATCACGTGAAGTGTTAATACCACTTTATAATGCCTTGGTAAGGCCACACTTGGAATACTGCATTCAGTTTTGGTCACCATAATGTAAAAAAGATATGGAGACTCTAGAAAGAGTGCAGAGAAGAGCAACAAAGATGATTAGGGGACTTGGAGGCTAAAACATATGAAGAACAGTTGCAGGAACTGGGTTTGTCTAGTTTAATGAAAAGAAGAAGTAGGGGAGACATGATAGCAGTGTTCCAATATCTCAGGGGCTGCCACAAAGAAGAGGGAGTCAAGCTATTCTCCAAAGCACCTGAGGGTAGGACAAGAATTAATGGGTGGAAACTAATCAAGGAGAGAAGCAACTTAGAACTAAGGAGAAATTTCCTGACAGAACAATTAATCAGTGGAACAACTTGCCTCCAGAAGTTGTGAATGTCCAAAACTGGAAGTTTATAAGAAGATGTTGGATAACCATTTGTCTGATATGGTGTAGGGTTTGCTGCCTAATCAGAAAGGGGTTCAACTAGAAGATCTCCAAGGTCCCTTCCAACTCTGTTACTCTAGTCTAATATGTAACAAGGAATTTGTACGTGTATATTTGTAATTATGAAAAGGCATGACAATTTTTAAGCAGCTATATTCAGTATTTCAGATTCAATCCAAAAATATATTTCCGTTGATAATTTAATATTGTTTTATTAATTAAAATGGTGAACAAAAATAAGAAAATTGTCCCTTCATGAAAGGATTCTTCAAGGCATTTGCTATTGTGCTAACAATACCGACCTTGGGAGAAAGGGCAAAGAGACTCAGACAAGGGAGCTGACAGATAAAACAGCTGAGCCCACAGTAACACTGTGGGAGGGCAAAAGACTCAGAATAGACACACTCAGCAACATCTGTGAGATAGCAACCAAGCTCAGAGAGCACCAAGAACCCCTCACTGCAACTTTTGTGCTACAAATATTCTCCTTTATTGAAGCCCTCTCTAGTTTCTTAGATTATAGTGGATATAGCAAGGAAAGAGAAGAACCTTCAGACTTACAAGATTCTGCTAATGTAGCATTAAAATAAAAGAGAATTAACTTATCTGGTTATGTTCCTGTCTGGTCTACCCCATCAGCTAGGCAATCTGGTACTGATTAACAACAACAAAATCATTTTGAACCATTTAATGAGCTTTAGGGAAAATGACTACAAATGAAATGAAATGATTATACAAATCTGAGCAATTTTTCTAATTTCCTCAAACTTTCAATCATAAGCTAAAAGAACTAAATGATTTATAATCATGGGGGATAGTAGCAATTGAATTCAGATTGTTCCAACATAGTCTAGGAAGACTTCGATAAATATAATTTTAAAGGGAGGGTGTACCCTCTATGAATTATTTTTATATCCTATTCTTGCTAAGCCAATATGAATGAAGTTTCATGCCATGAAATGTTTGAGGCTGAAGTATCAAATTCAACTCCTAAGGTTTCCTCCAATGCTTTTGAAAGATTGTTAAAAGAACATTTTCCATCTGATAATGAAATGACTATACTCATGTCCTTTGAAATGTTTTCAGCTGCATAAATTAAAGTCCAAAGATTGCAAAATTAAGAGTATTAGTTCATAATTCTACCTTACACTTTTGAATTAGAAATGGGAAAATCAAAGTACTTTAATCCCAATTATTTTACCAAACCATCTTATAATTTTGGGTTAAAAATGCTGGTCCTCTCACATAAATGGCTGCAAGAATCACTTTGGCAACCAGGCCCCAAGCCCCTTGCAATATAACCTTAATAAATAAATGCAATTCCCAGATAGTAGTAAATTAATCTGCATGCAGACATCGTTGTCTGCATGCCCATTCACTCATTCTTCCATGCTTCAATGGATGCTCCAAAATACACAAGCCTGACATTGTCCAAATGTATTATCAGGGACCCCAATGAACAACATAGCTAAAGAAATTGAGTGATTCTGATAATATATATAAGAACCAGTTTGGTTTCTGGTTAAAGGCACTGACCTAAAAACCAAAAGACTGTGAGTTCTATATCCGCCTTGGACATGAACGCAACTGACTGACTTTGAGCTAGTATTTCTCTCTTAGCCCTAGGAAAAAGGCAACGGTAAACTGCTTCAATAATATTTTGCCAATTGGCCAGGCTCTCACCAGCAGTCAATCACGTGACTTGAAAGCACAAAATAAAAATAAGAGTATAGTGTTGTTTTCCTAGGCAAATCTGTAAAGCCTATACATTTTGATCTCTGCTATCTTTCATGAGGTAAAGTTAATATCCTGTTCACTGAGATGACAAATAGAATTGCACAACACAATACATTTAAAAGAGTTCATTTTGCACTTTCAGTCTCTGCAGGAAACGATAAAATCTATTTTATTGTGACTGAAGAAATACATAGTAAAAGCAAATCCGTTATGTGTAACAACTGCAAGTCAAGGCAGTTTAAATATCTGTTTTTATAGTTTAGTGCTGATTCTTACTTGACCGCTTTATAACAATTCTCATAACTATTTTGTAGTTATGAAACTTAAAACTTAAATTTTATTACAGCCACAAATCAACATAGAAAAATACATATAAAAATCAGATCATGAAGTCCAGGAAAATGTACAAAAAGGTAGGATATAGTCAAACCTGGCACAGTAGGTACTAAAAATGAAAATCATAAAAAGTCAAAGCTACAGGAATATATAATAAGCAAATAAATATTAGACAAATATAAAATGAATAAAATATGCCAGACAATGCATAAAACAAGAAAATATTACTCTATTAAACAAATGAGTCTCCAAACTCCTAAACAAAAACAAAAAGCATATATGTGAATAGCAATTAATTATTCTCCAAAAGTGATTCAATGTAGCTTAGAAGTAAAAAGGAGGGGAAAGCAAAAACAGTTATTGGTAACATTTTGGAGGATCCAACTTCTTTCGGATCTTGTATGCCACCATACAAAATTTTGCCACGTTATATGTTGTTGTGGACATAATTTACATAAAAAATACTTGGGATGACCTGGAAATGGAAGTAGTTGATATAATACTTTTTATATGGCTATAAAAAGGACATAGTGGCTCAGTAGCTAAGACACTGAGCTTGTCGATCAGAAAGCTTGGCAGTTCAGCAGTTCGAATCCCTAGCGCTGCATAACAGAGTGAGGTCCCAATACTTGTCCCAGCTTCTGCCAACCTAGCAGTTGGAAAGCATGTATAAATGCAAGTAGAAAAATAGGAACCACCTTTGGTGGGAAGATAACAGCATTCCGTGCACCTTCGGTGTTTAGTTATGCCAGCCACATGATCATGGAGATGTCTTTGGACAGGGCTGGCTCTTCAGCTTTGTAACAGAGATGAGCACCGTCCCCTAGAGTTGGGACTGACTAGCACATATGTGCGAGGGGAACCTTTACCTTTACCTTATATGGCTATAAAATCAAGAAGTAAATAGCACAAACTCAGTTGTATCTAACCCCCCTCCTCCATCCACAGTCTTTCTAGATAAGAAGTTCCCTATCATCCATCCATCCATCCATCCATCCATCCATCCATCCATCCATCCATCCATCCATCTATCTATCTATCTATCTATCTATCTATCTATCTATCATCTAATGTTGTCTATCTACCTATTTGTCTATTTAGCGCCGCTTTAGCAACATTGATTAAAGGGCATCACACCTTGTAGGGTAAAGAATGTACCTTATATGTATATTATGAGCTTGCCTAATTCAGCTTGGCACTCCACATACACAATATAATTAATATATTGTTTAATAAGTGGCATTGCCTGAGCATGGCCTCTTTTTAGTAGTTCTTAAAGTAGGAGAGTTTTCAGATCTGTAGAACGGACTCTGAAGCATTGTTTAAAAGTTGTAAATATTCCCATCTCCTCTTTTTAGTGATGAGATTAATAGGTCAACCATGAATGCGGAGAGAAGAAAGAAGGTAACAAAGAACTTAATTTTCAGTATACACCTAACAACTGTAAGTAACTACACTGTCTTTATTACAAATGCACATGTAGGAGAAGGAGTGGCAGAACTGGGGGTGGGGGTAAAGTCAAAAGAGGGATCAGCCGAGAATCCCTATATAGTCAAAAAGGAAATAAGTCCAACCTCCCTTGAAGTTTGTTGACCCTTATCTAACTGTATTAGTTGAGAAGATTCCTGTGCATAGGCATGATTAGCAATAAATTAGTTGAATTGAATCTCCATTGGTGGATCTGGTGGATGTTTCACATCAAATAGCATAGCCAAGTCCCATTGAACTCTATTTTCAGATTGTGCTGGTAACTCCTATTAAAGAGATTATTATTTTTTTTAGAAAAGCTGAATATTCAAAATATCTGTTGGTGTAATGATTATAATTATGAACATTGATTTATGGACCTTGTTGATGTAATAAACACAATAAGTACTCTATTATGTTCAACAGGCCATAAAATAACAATTGAATTTGGGAAAGAAGAGAAAGAGAGCGAATGTGTTTATAACTTGAAAATTAAAATGAATTATTTTTATTATCTTAGGTAATAACATTAATCTTTATTTCACATGTTTCCAAGACAACAAATGTTACATACACACTTCATTGACTTTTAAAAGTATAACACACTATAATACATTTCCTAGTCTTAAATTAGTTGACCTCCATTAAACATCAGGGATAGGCAAGTGTTTTTATATATTAGAAATGTAACAATAAAAGATACTGAAGTAGTGAAGGAAAAATGCAAGAGTCTTCGATAAAACATCAAGAAAGAATGAAGAACTCTTAGTGGCTGTTTGGAATGCAAAACATGAAGATGCAGAGAAATCTGGAATTACACAAACATGTTGTCAGAGTATGCACAGAATGAAGGAGGGATGTAGGTTATTAGAGTTTTTCAGAGATAATTGTTTATTATCTGCTTCAAACTTTATAGGAGCAAATTCCTCTCAGGGATATTTCTGTATTTTTTTTTAAATCAGAATTACTGAATACTACATTAAAGAAGGTGAAGAAGTATATTTCTATCGGCCAAGGCATTTCAACTGCAGATTGTGGAAAAGACTGAATTATTTATGTCACTTACCCAAGCTAATTATACAAAATTTAAAAAGGTAAGTGTGCCAAAAAAAAAAGGACCAGGAATATGTGCAGGCAGAATTTAAGAATAATGTAAGGAACAGATTCTATATATATTTAACTTATGCAAAAAAGAACTCAAGGAGCTTTTTAAAAGGAAATTGTTTGAGTGACTTTCAAAACAACCTTCTATGACTTCACAATCAAGAATATAAAGAAATAGAAAAAAATAGCAGGCAAATGGCGGGGGGGGGGGGAACCAGTGGGTATGCATTTCTGAGCCAGTAGATCATAATTTAATTATTTGGTACTCTGATATTTTGCCAGCAATCGTGGCTGGTATCTTCAGATATTGTTGCTTAAATAATTAGAACATGGTCTATGAACCTGGAAACTCATTGCTATGGGACTAAACTGGCTGTAAAAAATATGTATATCAACAAATCCTGCATTCAACAAGTGTTTGGACTAGGTGATCTCAAAAGTTTGTTCCAATTTTGTGATCCTAAGAGCAGAGAAATTACAAAAAAGGATCTCAAAATGTACTCAAAAGTAATCTCAGAAGAGCTCTAACAGAAGGAAATGAGGTGAAAGGTTGATAAAAGACTATATTCCAATCTTTTACAATTGGGATTACAAAATGTGCAAATATTTTCAGAGAAAGAGTATACTCATGAGCACAATTTTAAAATGTGAGATATGACAGACCATAAACCAGTTGTCAGTAGGAAAATATCAAATACAAGTGAAACACCTGAACTGTGTAAAGCTACAGGATGAAAGGTAGCTCTCTGAATTCTACCCCATTTGTAGGTCCTTGGAACTCTCTGAGCTTGGTGGTTTTCTTGCAAACATTTCATTACCAAACTAGCTACCATCATCAGTGCTATGTTACCTAGTTTAGTAATGAAACATCTTCAAGAAAACCAGCAAACTCAGGAAGCTCCAAAGTCCCCACAGTTCAACGATGAGCTACAAATATTGTCTTCTACTTGTTCCCCATTTACCTGTCTTCACAGCACAAATATCTGGTCAAATCTTTTCTGACTCGGTCCGCATTAGATTGTCCTTATCTCATCTCCAATCCATAGGTAAAAGGACAACCTAGGTCTGTATAAAATCAATTTTATTTTGCCACCCAGTATTTCAGACAAAAGTCAGATGGCAGTGACTTGACAATAGGGAACAGAGGCAATATAAGGATTGGCAATGGAGACATTTCATGCCAGTATAGTTTTCAAGGATGGGTGAATAACATTAGCTCGGTGATGAGGAAAGCTTGCATATCAACAATATGGGGAAAGACTGCAGCCAAGACAAAAGTCAGATTATAGAAAGAAAGGAAATGAAAGGAAATAGAGTCAATAAATTATAGACTTCTTGAACTAGACAGCAGCACTTTGCTTAACAGGTAACAGTAAAGACATATACATGGACAAAGTAATGCAAGATCAATAGACACAATTAGTATGCAAACATAAGATGAAAACTAAGGAGGAAAATCACATTTTTGCTTGCTTTTTAAGAGTTCTCTATCTTCCATTCTCTTTGTTAAATAGAAATACCATATTATTAGATGCCCACTACTTACTGTATCCTAAAGTCTTTCAAACATTTGCTGAAAATCATTCAAAATCTCAGCAAATAACACAATACAGATAGTCTTCAACTTACAAGGAGCCGAGGTGGCGCAGTGGTTAGAGTGCAGTACTGCAGGCCACTTCAGCTGACTGCTATCTGCAGTTAAGCGGTTCAAATCTCACCGGCTCAAGGTTGACTCAGCCTTCCATCCTTCCGAGGTGGGTGAAATGAGGACCCAGACTGTGGGGGCAATATGCTGACTCTGTAAACCGCTTAGAGAGGGCTGAAAGCCCTATGAAGCGGTATATAAGTCTAACTGCTATTGCTATTGCTACAACTGACCCCAGAATTATGGTTGTAAATGTTGATCATTAGGTGGGTGATCACAGGACCTCACCTGATTTTACAACCTCTTTTGCAGTGGTCATTAAACAAATGCCATTGTTAGTAAATGAATCCATTGTCTGTAATGAAAAACCAGAAGCAAATACCCAGCAAAAGACAATATCCAGCAAAAGAAATCACAAATCATGGTCATGAATGTCCAAAATGTCATCATGTGACCAGGGGGGTAGTTGTCATAACTTTGAATTCAGATTATAAGTAGCCCCAGGGAGGTCCATCACATCTTCAAATGTTCACTAATGTTTGTACCTTAATCTGTCATAAGTTTGATTTGATTTGATTTGATTTATTACATTTATATGCCGCCCTTTTCCCTGAAGGGGACTCAGGGTGGCTCACAATTCAATCAGGGAAGGGGGTACAGACAGGGGGATAAAAAAAGACAAGACATAACAATACAAAATTTAAAAACACACAACAACCATACCATTCGAGAAGGGGGGCAAAAACTCTTTAGCCCCAGGCCTGTCAGAACAGCCAGGTTTTAAGGGCTTTGCGGAAGGCCTGGAGGGTGGTGAGGGTTCGAATCTCCACGGGGGAGCTCGTTCCAGAGGGTCGGAGCAGCCACAGAGAAGGCTCTCCTCCGGGTAGTCGCCAGTCGGCATTGGCCGGCGGATGGATGAAGTTGAGTTATATTTGTATTGTCTGGCCATAAAAGCATATACATCTATACATTCCTGATAAACATAGTTGTAACCTCACCACAAGAGTTCCTTACACAGTTATCCAGAAATACATGAAGCAAGTGTGGGAACATCACATAAGAGCCATAATGGTGCAGTGATTACACAGTGCAGTGTGTAATCACTGCACCATTATGCAGTGTTGCGTTAGATCTTGACTGGCTCAGCCTTCAATCCTTCCAAAGTTGGTGAAATGAGGACCCAGATTGTTGAGGGGGGGCAATATGCTGACTCTGTAAGCTGCTTAGGAGCACTGTAAAGCAGTATATAAGTCTAAGTGCTATTACTAAGTGCTATATATCATTATTTTACTCCCTGATCTATCAGTATGTTGAAACATTCAAATATTCATTTATTCTCATCTATGCTTTACTTACATTGTCTTTCCCATTCAGCAAACAGCCTCCCACTCAAAGATTCCAAAGATGAACCCTGTTTGTTCTATCATACGCTTTTACAAGATCAAGAAACATGGAACCACCTTTCTTTCTCTTTTTTATATATTTCCCACTGATCTGCTAAACAACAAAAATCTGATCTTCACATCTCCCTCCTAGCTTTAAGTCTTATTATGTACTACTTCTAAAATTATGCTAATTGTCACCTCCCCTACTTTTTCACTGAGGAAAACTGATAAAACACTTTCTTAGTCACACTTAACAAATGGGTCTTCCTATACAGTAGGTTTTGGATTTACTCTTATTACCTTTCCCTTTGGTATGGGAAAATAGTTATGGGATTCTTCTGATCATTAGACAAGATGCAGTTTTCACACATACAGGCACTCTATTAGCAGAGCAGATCCATATTTTAACATTTCTCCAGGCACTGACATCTGAAGCCTTATCATTTTTCAAAATTATTGCAGCATATTTTCTGTTCATCCATCATTTCTTGCAAGCTAATGTTTATTGCATTGTTTCAGTTCCATTTGCTGCCATTCACGTGCAAATCTCTAAAATACTTCTTCCAGTATTTTCCCTTATTATAGAATAATAATTAATTCATCCCATATAATTAATTCATCTTTATTCTTAATTATATTCACCATGCTGGAAGTCCCTTGTTAGCCTTCCCACCTTTAAACAACTTTCTCTTTCCATCCAAATCACTCTGCATTTTCTGTGTGTCCTTTAACCTCATTTGCTTCATGATCCATATCTTCAACTTATGGCTCACCTTATATAGCAAATGTATTATTAAAATTATAAGAGTTGGTGTAAGATATGAAAGATAAATTAAAAAGGAAGGAATGCATTAACAGCATGAGATACAGCAGTAAAAAATTGAGTAACAATACTTTGTAGAAAATGAAGAAATATAAAAGTCCCCATTAAAATAAGAATGGAAAGCTTAATTTTAAGCTTAATTTTCAATAATAAGATGACGGACTTAATGAATTTATAGTTCATGATGAAGAAGTGAAGGTGATGGATTGTTTTATTTTCTTGGTTCAAGAATAAGTAAAGGTGGACAGTGGAAAGAGGAAATTCATCCTACAGATGAAGGGATGACAAATTTGGACAAGATTATGAAAAATAAGGATATTTCTATGACAATAAAGATAGAATTAGACTGTTCTTTTTTACCCTAGTAGCAATGTATCACTTTGACAATTAGACATAGTAAGTGCAAGAGAAAGGCAATAGATGCCTTTGAATTATAGATGTGGAGATGGTTACAATGACTATCACAGATGGCAAAAAGAGGTAATCAATCCAGGACTAAGGTATGCAGAATCTCTGATTCAAAAAGAAGGGGCTGTGCTCAGGTCCTTCTGTCAAAGCGCTGTATTTTCTTGGGATCACAAAGCAGTTTTCTGAGGAAAGCTTAATAGCTATAATCAAGACTTACTGCTCCCTTGTGGCAATGAACACAAAGCATATATTAAGTGGATTATGCGAGCAGATAATGAATGAGAAATAAAGATGGATTTGGAAAATAAAAGAAGACAGGTTAAGACGGTGTGTGTGTGCCCATTCAGTCATTAGGCATTGAGCTCAGCTGACTGGCATTTAATAATCTAACTGGATGCTGGATAAACATTAAATAACTGGTTGCTTATGCTTTCTAGATATGTTAGGATTACTACACAAAAATTTTCAGTCAATATAGCCATTCTGAATATTTTAGTTATATACATCCACACTAACATACAGATATACAAAACACAGACACACACACTATCATTCTGCATTGGTCTTATGGGAAACAATTTTCTTTTTTCCAGAGGAAAACATTTCAGTAAACATTTTATGGTAGAATGTGGGAAACACTGATTCTTATACTAATGAAATAACGCAAATGAAAGTGTTTGAACATTGGAACAGAACTCTAAACATTAGACAGATTTTTTTGATGAGTCCCAACTGTCTAATATTTGAGAATTCCCACGAATATTCTAAAATAGTTTCCTTCAGAATTATGCCACCAAAGAACTATAGTTATTTTGTAACATTTTAGCGCAACTATAAATTTTCAATTTAGCTTATATAGAGTAGTGGTGTTTATAATTTTTAACATTTATCTGATTTCCAGTGTCCAATACTACATTTTCAGAACTCTACAGCAAGGGCTGTCAAACTTCCGGCCCATGGCCCAATGCATCATGAGCTGGCCACGCCCACACCCAGTTTAGCGAAGGGGGAAGTTTGATGTGAGTTTGACACCTCTGCTCTAGAGCAACTAAAAGAAATTCACAGCCACAGATGATTCTGGTTTTTATTTATTTCAATTTTCAAGCTGCCAATCTAAGCTTTTCTAACCACCTAACCTGAATAGTATCTTATTGATAAAAGAAGGGGAGACATAAGCCATCGTACAAAGAAAACCATTCTTACTTTTGTAATAGCTTTAATACACATTAGACAAATTCAGTTTACATTTTCTTGGGACCATATCATTTTTATGAACATTTATTAACACAATATTTCTTCCAGTAATTGTCTTCTGACTTTATTCATAGAAAATTTTAATCACTATTACATAGCATCATTTCAATAAAGTACACTTTTTAAATTCCCTTACTTATTTATTTTATGTGTTTGTTGAATTTATCTCCACTACAATGGTAAAGGCCCGTTTAACATTGATAAATTCCATCCATCAGTGCAAGGAATAAACTACCCATGGTAAAAATAAATCAAATAATACAATATGTAAACTAGCCCGAATATGTTACAGTTGATGTTGTGAACTCATTTCTCAGACTTACTGAAAAAATCCTGTTTTTAGTGGCTTAAATAGTGTGAGGTCAGCTCAAATTTCAGAATTAATGGGCACATATCACTAAAAATAGTCGCTTATATTAATATCACCCTAAAGCAACTGAACGTAGGCTTACTAAAATAGATTAGCATTTTTACTTCCACACCACCAATGAGTTGCCCAAACTAAGAGATCTTCTTCAGCATAGAATACTACTACTATATAGTTCATGATCAAAATGAATAAAGTCTTCCACATTACAAGTCATTTGTATTGGCTGCAAGTTAATGCAGCATTTTAGGTAAAACCCATTTTACCTAAATGCGTGCCACATTTAGTTGCTTTCCAATTCTATCTAACTCTATACTTAACTGACTATTCAAATTTAAAAGCTCTCCTCTGGCCACATTTCCTACTCAGTCTGTTACCGACTAAGACTATCTGGATAGGAGAGTTCCCCAATTATTTCAGGTTTCCTGTGGCTCAGCATTTTGCTCCTTGCCCTATCCTTAGGGAAAGATGCGAACAATAGTTTCTTTTCATTCTTCCTTTTTGACATGCCTTTATAGATCTGAAAAATGCTGGATATTATTTTTCCCAGCCTTCTGTCTTTTGAGCCAAAATACTTTTGCTTCCGCTTCATTAGCATGTCAATATACTTCTGTGAGAGAACAAATTCTGACATAATATTTCTTCCTATTTGTGTAGGAAACATACAAGAGCCTCTGCATTAGAATAAGAGACTCAATTTGGTCCAATAAGAAGGTCTTCATGGATAATCTTTCACAGAGAAAAAAAGAAAAGAAGTTAGGGATAGTTTACCTACACTGTTACAAAAGCCTGTGTACATATCAAAGAAGCTTATTCTATAAAAGATAATCAATTATATTTTAATGGCATCCTCTATTAAATCCAGATGATGCCATTGTCTGGATGCCATTATACCTACTTCCAGTATCTTGATAATACTGGAAGTAGGTATAATGCAGTGGTGAATTTTTTTTTTAACCAGTTCTGTGGGCGTGGTTTGGTGGAGGAGGGTCATGTGATTGGGTGGGCATGGCCAACTTTTTTTCACTTTTTAAAGCATTTTTACTACCTATTCACCGGAACCGGTAGTAAAAAGAATGCTTTAAAAAGTGGGGGGGAGGTTCCGACGATCACACAGCACAGCTGAGTGTCATGGAACCTTTTCCCCACACTTTTTAAAACTTTTTTAGTACTGCTTTAGGTGAACCTTAGCATTTTTTGCTACCAGTTCTAGTGAACCGGTCAGAACCAGTAGCATTTCACCCCTGGTATAATGGCTCCAAACTGAAATATTTTTCAATGCATCTTTTCTGACTACAAGTATTCATCCTTCATTGAAATACTATAAAAATGATATCTAGGGAGCTCCTTCTCTCTACATGATTAATAACATTCTGGAGGAGTCATTCAGATTTCTTTACAAAGATTTATGGAAAAAGCTATTTTTAAGGACAAGACAATGATCAATAGAGGGAATCAGATTTTGCTTTTTAATGAAAAGACCCCATGTACAATCCTTGGCATCTCCATGCTGGAGTCAGAAAGATCTCTTGTCTGATACTTAAAAACCCAGGGAGTTGCTATCAGCTGCTGTAGAAAATCACATTGAAAGTGTCAAGTAAATCACTGCCCTCCCCAAATACACTTACCCAGTAGGGGGGAAAACACTGCTAGTTCATCCATAACATTTTTAGACACAAAGAATGTTGAATGTTGAAAGGCTGCTAGAAAATAGCATCTACAGAAAGTAACATGTTGACTCAACTTTTCTCAAAGAAGACAGCTTTTGTTTAAATCAGTAAGCTATTGTAGTACCACCCACATTACTATCCTGATCCCAACCTCATTATGCTGTTATAACCTATCAATTAGTCTGCTGTACTGATTATATGAATATTGCAATTAGCCCAAATCTATCTAATAATGGGGTTACAACCCCACCCTTCCTTAGGTTAGCCTCACCTGCTTCTGGTGCCATAATTAAACAATTTGTGCATGAGTGAAAAAATGGGTTTGATCCTCTTTGTAAAACAATTTCTCCTATATGCTACACAGATGATAGTATAGGTTCAATCTAAGCATAGTACACAAAATTCTCTGCTACAATGTCTTGCCTGTCAATGACTTCTTCAGCTTCAACCACAATAATACACAGGCAAACAATCAATACAAACTCAAGGTAAACTGCTTCAAACTCGATTGCAGAAAATATGACTTCACCAACAAAGTGGAGAATGCCTGGAATGCTCTACCCGATTCTGTTGTTACAGCCTCAAACCCTCACAGCTTCAATCTCAAACTGTCTTCAGTGGACTTCACCCCATTCTTAAGAGGTCCATAAAGGGGGCGTGCACAAGCACACCATCATGCCTACCGTGCCTGCCTTAATTACTGTCCCCATTTATCTGTATTTACTTCCTTTGTTCATGTTTATGTTCATACCTATACTTGTTATCTTGTACATGTTTGACAAATAAATAAAACAAACAAACCAGCGATCTCCAATCTTTCTGGCTTGGTGGACAGGTGGAGGAAGTGGCGGCGCTGGTGGTGGAAGAGGGGATGATTTTGCATGTGTGCACTGATTTCACAAATGCAGCTTCGATTGAACACACATGCAAAATCGTCTACCACTTTGGCGACCTGGTTTCAAACAGGCTGCAATCTGGCACCGGGCCATAGATCCCTGGTATAGATTATAAATCTGTAACAGTGGTGGGATTCAATTTTTTTACTACCAGTTCTGTGGGCATGGCTTGGTGGGCATGGCTTGGTGGGCATGGCAGGTGAAGGATACTGTAAAATCTCCATTCCCTCCCCACTCCAGGGGAAGGTTACTGCAAAATCCCCATTTCCTCCCAATCAGCTGGGACTCCGGAGGCAGAGAATAGATGGGTGCAGGGCCAGTCAGAGGTGGTATTTACTGGTTTTCCAAACAACTCAAAATTTCCGCTACCAGTTCTCTAGAACTGGTCAGAACCTGCTGAATACCACCTCTGGTCTGTAAACTATGCAGACATCAGCACTGGGATATACTTGCAGATAAAACATTGCAATGTTTTAATTGTAAATTAAAAATAACCTTTAAAAGTAATATCAGGTGGCAGCAAAGATTGCAATGTGTGCCAGTGGAAATATTCATGGGCATTGTGTTGCTTATTGCTATGCTAAAAAAAATTGGATTGTTTGTTTAGCTGTTTAGCAACTGTTTGAAGTTATGACGATGCTGAAAAGGGAGCTTTACAACTGGTGCTGGCACTTATGACCTTTACAGTTTACCCATGGCCATAAGATTCAGGTGTTTCACAAATGACAGGTGTTCACAACCATCCCAGTGTTCTGTGGTCACCTGATCATTGTTTGTGCATTCCACATTCAGTTTCTGATAAGCAGTGGAGGAACTGGTAGTAAAATTATAAGTCACAGTCACATAATGTCCCACTGTGATAACTGTGGCAGAAGGTCCACCGCAATTATGTCTCACTTAACAGCCATGTCACTTAACAATGGGGTTTCCAATCCCAACCCTGGTAGTTAAAGGAGGACTATCCATACTAGAATAGGATGGGAAGAAAATAAGTAGAAGCTTCCTCTCCCACTCTCATCTTGTTCTCTTGATCTTTCCCTCTACCATATATTTCCCTTTCTTTCATTCTCTCAGCCACACCTATCCTTCCAATCTGTACATATACCATACTCTGTGATCACACAATCTGATCTACCCCCATCTTTATTGATATCCACTCATTGAATGCAAAATGTAAAACTTCTTCTGCCATGAGATACCATGTATTACTGTAAACTTTCTCACAGTTCAACTGATCAGCAGGAGACTACTGCCAAGAAAATCAGAGGGGCATTGAACTATCTTTGAAACAATGCTACCTGCTTCTTACTGCTCAGGTGCTTCTGCCAATTAATGTGGAAGATTCAATGAGGAATGAAATTTTCATCTGAGTGGCATAATTTTACAACCATGCCTTCTTTCCCTGCCAAGAGTTTAGGGCTAGGTTATTTGAAGGACCATCCTTTTTCCAGCTACATCTACTTGACCCATCAGAGCAGGGAGGCAAGGTATGTTATCGGTTCCTCCCTCCCCCTCCCCCAAATTAAGGAGGTCCATCTAATGAGCCAAGAAAAAGGACCTTCTCCTTGGTAGCTCCCTCCCTGTGGAACATCATCCCCACAGATATCAGGCTGGCCGCCACCTTAATACCCTTTCTAAAGGCCCTGAAGTCATGATTTTGTCAGAGGCCTGAGAACCCCAGGATGATATGGAGCACATTAAGTAGTTTGTCTGATTGTTGTTAACAAGAGCTGAGAATTGATCATATTTTGCATTGGGGTTTTATTTCTGGAACCTGTATAGAGTTACTATGAGTGAGTTGGATGGCCATGTATAAATTTTCTGAATGAATGAATGAATAATATATAAAAGTTGTCCAAATCTATGAACTGAGAAGCAACTTGGGCAGGGAGAGTCTCTCCTCCCAGTGCTTTCTGCTCCACTGATTGGCAGGAAGTCTACAACACAGAAACTTTGGCCACGTGATCTAGCCCAGGAGTTGGTGGTTTCTTTGCTTAAAAACAACTTGCACTAAGATAACAGTTAGAGAACAATCTGAATTACTGTTCACAGTTTTCACACATAACTGGCAACACACTTTATATAAAAAAGCAGACCCCGTAATGCCTGCTGTGCAGGCTGAGAAAGAATGATTCTGGCAATATGAGAAACAGACTGGATATTGTTGCGCCATCTATCCATCCTTCCAGGTTCTTTTTCTCATTCAAGTATAAGAAATAATATGAAAGCTAAGGTTTTAGTACTTCCTTAGCGTGCTTTTTTTTCCTTTTCTGTTTTTGGAAAGATTGGATTAAGTTCATTATGCAGTAAAACAGAGGTATTGATTGTGACTCTGTTGCAAATATTCAGGGCCTTGATTCTTACTCAGACAGTACCCCTGGAGTTAGACAGCCAACAATGTCTTTGGCAGTAGATAACTAGTAATTACTCTTTCCAGAAACCATATTAATATCCTAAACAATGCAGCAGTTTCTGTGTTAAAGTTTCATGAGGTTGTTTGTAATTATTATTCAGTATGTGACACTCTGTGGTGCTTTAGCATATTATCCCTTAAAATGAGCTCTATAACATTCTAAAAATAACTTCAGCTGTGCCTATGCTTTTTCTTTTTTAATTCCGTACTAAAAGGACAGAAATATGGATGCTGAATCCAATTTAAACACTATTAAAAAGTCCTCAGTTCTGCTGCTACTAACAGCAGTTTATTTAATTCAGTCTATGCAGAGCCAATGAAAAGAGGTTTTACCATTGTTGCAAATAATATTTCATTAGAACTATGGTTATTAATAATAAAAGAGACAACATGTGCTATGACGGTTGTCATCACTACGCAATATACTACAAAGAATAAAAGGATGCACCTTTCCTCAACTGGGCCACAATTCCAAAATAGACACAGAAGAAATGAGAGTGGAGCAGAAGGGGAAAGGACAAACAAGAAAAGAATAGTTTGTCTATTCAGGTTCAATTAAAGCTAACAATTAGGTTTATGGCTGTTTATTTACTATGCTAAAGCTTTTGATCGTGTAGATCACAACTAATTGTGGCAAGTTCTTAAAGAGATGGGAGTACCAGACCATCTTATTTGCCTCTTGAGAAACCTATATGCGGGTCAAGAAGCAACAGTGAGAACTGGACACGGAACCACTGATTGGTTCAAAATTGGGAAAGGAGTCCGGCAAGGCTATATACTGTCAACCTGCCTATTTAACTTATATATAGAGCACATCATGAGAAAGGCAGGGTTAGATGAATCAAAAATTGGAATTAAGATTGCTGGGAGAAATATCAAGAACCTCAGATATGCAGATACTACTCTAATGACAGAAAGTGAAGAGGAACTAAAGAGCCTCTTGATGCGGTTGAAGAAGGACAGTGCAAAAGTTGGCTTGAAACTCAACATTAAGAAAACTAAGATCATGCATCCAGCCCTCTCAATTCCTGGCAAATAGATGGGGAAGAAATGGAGGTAGTAACCGATTTTATTTTCCTGGGCTCTAAGATCACCTCAGATGGGGACTGCAGCCAAGAAATTAAAAGACACTTGTTCCTGGGGAGGAAAGCTATGGCAAATCTAGACAGCATACTAAAAAGCAGAGACATCAACCTGCCAACAAAAGTGTGTATAGTCAAGGCTATGGTTTTCCCGGTTGCAATGTATGACTGTGAATGTTGGACCGTAAGAAAGGCTGAGCACCAAAGAATTGAGGCCTTTGAACTATGGTGCTGGAGAAGACTCCTGTGAGTCCCTTGGACTGAAAGGCGATCAAACCAGTCAGTCCTAAAGGGGATCAACCCTGACTGCTCTTTAGAAGGCCAGATCCTGAAGATGAAACTCATATACTTTGGCCACCTAATGAGAAGGAAGGACTCACTGGAGAAAAGCCTAATTCTGGGAAAGATTGAGGGCAAAAGAAGAAGGGGACTACAGAGAATGAGGTGGCTGAATGGAGTCACCAAAGCAGTAGGTGCGAGGTTAAATGGACTCCAGAGGGTGGTAGAGAACAGGAAGGCCTGGAGAAACATTGTCCATGGGGTCACAATGGGTTGGACGTGACTTCACAATTAACAACAACAAAGGTTTATGGCTGCTAGTTGTAATGGATAATGATGATGATATAATCTGCATATTTTTTATTTTTGATACCTTCAAGTCAGAGTTGACTTCTGGTAACTGCAATTCTTCTGGCAAGATTTCAGAAGTGGTTTGCCCTTGCCTTTTCTCTAATGTGAGTTAAAGTGACTGAGCAATGGCCACTGATCTGGTTTTGTATCTAAGGTAGGAATACAACTCTTCTACAGGAATGTCCTGGTTTCTAGCTCAATGCCTTAACTGCTACACTAGGCTGGCTCTCAAGAAAATATAGCAGTTGACTAAAAAAGATAATGCTGCACTCATTAATCCTTTTTATGTAATAATTACCTTCCTAAAATGATTTAATCATCGGCAACAATAAAACCATTATTTTGCTTGGATGCTCTGTCCTAGAAAATATGTAATATCTGTTTCTCTAAATCATGGACTATGAAATAACTAAAGGGGGAGCATAAAATGTAAGAGGAAAGACTATTGGGGTGTTTGTAAGTAATAGGGCTAAAGAGAGTTCAAGAATGAGAAAAGTTTCTAAATTTTTAGAAATTAAAAAACTGCAAGTACTTGAGATTGCTACAATGGAATGCAGCACTTCTGGCATGTAAAAGATTAATAGTTTAACTGTACATTTTTCATGGATTACAGTCCACTTCATCAGATTTATAGCAGCTTTTTCATATATTCATATTCATTTTTGGTAAGCCACCTGGTGAACCTGAAACCATTGTGACTACTATGACATTGGTGTATGTGTGTTTTGTTTAAGCAAAATAAAATGTGTGATATTTAACACTTATTTAAAAGAAAAAGTGGAAAATACGGTGCCATTTGCTGCCAGCTTTGGTAACAAACTGGTGGGCCAGAGTGATGCAAAAATGGATCTGGAAAATAGCTTGCAATCCATGGGTCAGAGCATGCTCCCCCACATTTTAAAAGCTGAGACTTTTTAAAATACAAAAGGCAAGTTATTGATAAAGTTACATCTCATTTGCTGATCCAAATGTTTCAAAAGCATTAACTTCATTAACTATTCATGATTAGGAATGAAACTCCCTGTTTACAAAGTTTTTTTTTCCTGCTGACATTCAATTCTGTCCGATTCTTAGAGTCTGTCTGGACAAGTCCCTGAAGTTTATTTGGCAAGGTTTTTCAGAAGTGGTTTGCCATTGCCTCCTTCCTAGGGCTGGGAGAGAATGACTGGCCCATAGTCGCCCTGGTTCCACCACAAAACCGCGGTCGACTAAAGCGCGCTTGATGAAACCGCGTACCTGACGTCATCATAGCGCGATGAAAAAAGCACGCTGTGAGCGGTAAAGTTAAAATTAACGCGTAAACCTAAACCTAACCCCCCCAAACCTAACCCTAAACCTAACCCTAAACCTAACCCTTAACCTAACTCTAAACCTAACCCTAAACCTAACCCTTAACCTAACGCTAAACCTAACGCTAACCCTTAACCTAACCCTAACCCTAACCCTAACCCTAACGCTTAACGTAACCCTAAACCTAACCCTAACCCTTAACCTAACCCTAACCCTAACCCTAAACCTAACCCTTACCTTTACGTGAATCGGCTTGGTTTAAAAGCGCTTTTTAAAGCGCCCTTTTTTCTCCACGGTCGTTTTTGTCGCGCTGCTGATGACGTCAGGTACGCACTTTAATCAGGTGCGCTTTAGTGGACCGCGGTTTTGTCGTGCCACGTAGTCACCCAGCTAGTTTGTGCCCATGGAAAGGACAAGAACAAGGTCTGCCAGTTTTTGGTTTGGTGAACTACTGTACTAAACTGTCTCTCTATAAAGTTTAGACTGCATTAAATTAATGGGAGCGAAGCCATCCATTCAAAGCTCTCCAGTTAACACCATTTATCATTCTTTATTAATTATGACAACTTTGCAGTTTTAAGGATTTTTTGCTATCTTCTTCATGCTGTGCTTATTCAACACTGCAGTACTAATAAATTCCTTTCCCCTGATATGGCTCATTAGATATTCCCAATAACTATTCAAAATTCTATTACAGTATTTACAGCCCCATGTCTGCTGCTTACCATTTTGTTCTTCCTTTTTTTTTTTTTTGCCTGTTAACATTTCAGATGACAGGTATATTTTACCTAGAGGTAAATGGAGGGGAATATTTGTAACTCAGGATTGCAATCTCAGAAAATTCTGTGGTGTTATTTCTTTGCATTATTTTTTGCTGTTTTTTATTTTTTTACTATGGAAGATGTTACAGTACACTCTGGTGTCAACTCTTAAGCTAATGACTGCTTATGCCAAAAATGAAACTAATGCTGCATGGATTTCTCTATAGAAGTTCAGCTCTTTTCACATTATCCAGCAAGGGGAAATCAACACCAAAAGATTCCCTTATAGCCAACATCAACACCAAAGTTTCCCTTATAACTAGCAAAAGCACTAGGCTCATATTGTTATCTATACATTGTATTATGGGAGATTTATTACCATAGTGGGAACCTCTTGAGCTCTCTCAGCTTGGTTGTTTTCTTGCACACATTTCATTACCACACTAAGTAGCATCATCAGTGCCAGAAGTATTTGCTCTCATTTTATATCCTAGTAATGTTGATGGCTCCTTGATTAGACTGTTGTTTACTGTTAGATTGTTTGACTCTGTTGATAGTTCCTTGATTGGAGTATTGTTTACATCTTGATCGTTAGTCTAGTGTTACTCTTGATGTCAACATCTGCTCATCTGAATGTTGGTTGCTAATGAGGAAGTGTTTTGAACTTTTTGTTTCCTTTTTGTCTTTTGAATGATTTATAGATGTTGTTTATTTCTATGTGCCAGTTGTTGGCTGATTTGTCTGAATGCCAAGCTTCTCACTCTCACAAGCACTCTTATAGAGTTGTAAAAGCTTATTCCTTATAATAGGATAGTACCAAATAAAGATATATTGTTAGGAATGCTCAAAAGGAGGTCATATAATCAAAAATACAGAAAAAATAAAGAAATAACAACTGTTTTGTTTTCAGGTTGAAATGAATGTTTCAGAAAACCATTTAGTCACCAATAATCATGAATCTATACACAGATGTGATAAAGAACTTTGATAAAGAACAAACTATAGATATAATTAAAATCTTCATTGCATTAAACTCCTATATGCAATGAGTCTACTCTCTGCCACTTTCTTACATCACTTTTATAATTTATAAATTTCTGGAAAATAAGGACTGTCCATTTCTTCAGTCCCAATATCTTTATCTTAAAAAGTTGCCATTCAGAGATCGTTACTACATCATAAAATCATTTGAGTTGAAAGGAGCTATTTCAGTTATCAACTCTAACCCCCAGCTCAGCAAAGAAAACAAATTAAAATATCTAAGACAGATGGCTATCTAACTGCCACTTCAACACATCTAACGAAGAGGAGTGCATTACTGTCACACTAATTTCATTGTTATAAAGCTTTTTTTCTAACATTTTCTCTTTGTAGCCAAAATCCATTATTCTGTATTTACTTTGGGAGAAGAAAGAGTAAGTGTTGACCTTTTTTGTGATATCTTTCCAGATATTTGAAGAATACCATCTTGTCCCCACTCAGCTGTTTTTCTGAAAGCTAAAAATTCTCACTTCCTTCATCTCTCTTCATACTAGATGTTCATCTCTTTCCTATAACTTTAAGAAACTGGAAATAAATGGTAGCTTTTTACTGTTAAAACTTGTAGCAAAACTAAAGATATTAATTGACAATAATTGACAATAATTTATTCTGAATGGGTTGACGTTAACTGTTGCTTGCTGAAGAGTAACATACTGTATATGCCCTATATAAAGCTCAGTTCAAATATTTTTACTCAACTATCACAGTAAGACCATTTATATTTCTGAATAATACACTAAAAAATAGGTTAGACACCTCTTCTTCAATCCAGTGCCATCCAAATATATTAAGATTAACACTCCAATGATGATTTGATTTTAATGTAATGATTTTAAGTGACTTAATTAAGGCACCAGGCTGGAAACAAGAAGATTGTGAGTCCTAGTTCTGCCTTAGTCATGAAAGACACCTGAATGACTTTGGATCAGACACACTTTCTTAGCCCATGATGTCAGGCTTGGGGGATAAGAAGGTCAGTCAATTCCTATTGTAACCAAATAGAAGAGCCCAAAACTGGGGAAATTTGAGTTGGACAATAATTCATTCTTACTTGTAATTACTAAAGGAAGAAAATTGGATTGTTATACACTGGGAAGTATATTGGCATATAAAGAATTCATTTTAAAATGAATTTATGTTATGCTCACCAATTTTACTTTTTGCAAACAGTTGACTCTCTTTTCTGCATAATCCTTATACCTACTTAGAAATAAACACCATTGAAAACTGTGACCCTTATTTTCAAACAACCATATTACTTTTTAAAATAATTTTTTCTGTTTTGTAATTTCACAGCCTTCTATTTACATCGTTTACGAGTTGATGTTACAATCTATTGATACTATATTTTCATAAATGGGGCATAAGATTGTAATACAAAATGAATTTTGATAATATAAACTACAAGCTGAATAAGTGAGCATTCTTCTGTTTCTTTTACATGGCCATTAAATTTAATTTTAAGCCATATACTCATTTCTGTGTTGGTCTCTGTTAGCTTTTGCTGAACATATTTCTGTCATCTTGCTTATTGTATTTTAATAGACCTGCTAATATTGAGATATAATAAAATCCAACTCAAAGTTGTAACAGTGAGATCTAATGAATGGTAATGATAATCTTTTTCTCAGGCTACGTTCCACATTATGCTCATTAATCTGAGTCAAAAAACTTGATAATTCCACTTAATATTCTACAACAGAAGTAATCTAGAAAGAATTGCAAACCTGAATTTGAAGATGAATAACAAAAATGCTGCATAGATTTCCACTGTATTTGGTTTCAATAAGATTAATTTAATTTAAGGGCCTTGTAAATTTGCTCCAGGCAGGAGGAATCTCTATACTAATAGCACATATTCCTTGACTTAATATTGACTTACATTTGCAAAATTCTGGTTTGATAGAATGTGATGATTTAATTATAGTCAGATGAAACTTCATGTAAAGTAACATTGCTGTACCAGGTCTAAGTTGGTAGTACATATTCAGTCATACATCTACTTGTAGATAGCACTAGGTCTCACTTTTGTCTGATAAATTAGACAACTTCTGACTCAATCAACTGTATTAACTTGATGGGGCATCATTTTGATGTTCCTAAGTGTTAAAATATTGCAAAAATGTCATCAAGGAATATGAATCAGGCTGATCTTTTAACTTAGCTTTTCCTGTGCTAAAGTAGTGGCATTCAGGCAAGCTGTGCTATTTTGCATAGCTCACTGCTATCAATGTGCCTAATCTCTGTAGGGTAAAGTGTTACAAACCTATCATAGATATCTAATACTTTCTTTTCACAAGGAGCCTTTTGAAAAGCATTTTTCGCTGTCACATCCAGGTATCTCCTTACCAATTTTCCAAAAGCAATTGCTTCCTTAGTATTTGTTTATCTTCTCAGACTGAGAGATTAACAAAAGTAAATATGTTTCATAGACATCCAGATCTTACAATTATTTGATTTTTTAAAAATTTGTTGTGAAATATGAGGATTATGCAAATTAAAGTGATTGGAGACATAATATGGAAGTAATTTTTTTAAAAAAAATCTGTTATAAATGTATAAGACTCTTTATCCAAGACTCTTTACAAGAATTTCTATTTCATCTTTTACTAGAAATAAAAAAAAATATTTTAAAAGGTCTATTGTGTTGATATCATATCTCTTAAAACTACCCTTTAGATCTGTTTCATTTCTATTCTGCCTTTAAGTTAATTCTGCATTTCTTGTAGTTTATATAATCATATTCTTTTCAGTAAATGGTATAATCCATCAAGTGAGTCTTTGGAGCAATTATGGATAAGAACAATTATGGATAAACAACCTTTCTGCATGAAAAGTGATTTTTTTAAAAAGTTCCAAATATGGAAATCAAATGGGAGAAACTGAGGAATTCATTGGTGGAGATACTGCTGATGTCACAAAGCATCCAATTCTGATATACTGCTCTGATACATCAGTATGTCTCTTCCTCTAAATAACCATGGTGCTGCGTTGCTGAAGTTGAAAGAAAGAAGAAATCTGTCAGTCATTGCAACATGTGAATATCACATCTGAGGTAATATTTTTGAGCTGAGTAGCATGTTATAAAGTCTACATAATGAGACTGCAGTAACTCAATCATTAGATAGGAGTAAAAAGCTACAGAAAACTATCTCTTTGCTACCTTCTAATAGTCACCCTCATATCTGTATTCAGATAGGGTAACCCTTTCCCAAATATACAATAAGTCAGACTGTATAACTATGTATATTTAATTTGGGTGGTGTTTTTTTAAACGGTGAAGAATTTTTCTGTTAAGGTGTAAGCAGGAAAACACTAAGCTCAGATCATTCTTAATTTTCTTAAGCTCTTTAAGATGAGTAAAATAACTGTTATGCTGCTCAAACAAATGTATTAATTACCTGAATGACTACAGACCAAAAAGAAATTAAAGATAAGGGGCAACTAAAAATAATTAAGAAAAAGTTGTATAAAAAGTTGTGTTTTATAAGCAAACATATACATTGGAGGCTAAATATGATATGAATCAAGCCTAACAAAAACTAATACAGATTTTCATGGCTAGCAAGCTGCTCTACAGAAATATAAGAAATTGATACAAAATGGTAACGATAGTAAATGAAGGACTTGCTCAACATTCCTCCATTATAAATAATAAATTGCCTCACGTGTCTCATAAATGTAACTCAACACTGAACTGCAAGCAGAAGATGCCAGCAATGAAGCCATCATTCCTAGCATCAAAATTTGTATATTTCTTATTAATATAATCAATGCAATCGATATACATTATAATCCAATGCTGTGAAATCCAACACAATAAGATATCTATTGCACTGAACATTTTTACTTACTTAAAGTGGCAATGCATGGTTGAGTGTTCTCAATTCAACAAATGGAAGAAAGTGGTAGCACTAGAAAGCTGGTTGGACAGCCCCATAGCACCTGTAACGAATGCACAACAATATCAGAAGTAAGTCAGACTATTCACTCTTCTCGAAGCCAGAGACCAGAGACTGAACACCCAGCCATGGAATCTTCTTTGCTGCCCCAAGGACCCATCAGTGAAAATCCAAATGGAGAGCGGGTCCAATATTCTGCAAGAGGAGAACCAGCAATACACATTTCAGCACCCACTCAAGATTCGACACTTGCAACTTGTCAGTACATTGCTGGCCTCCTTGGGAGGATCACTGAACAACGTAAGTATTAGATGATTGAATTGGATAGAACACAAATTGTCCTCCATGTCCACTGCTGCTTTTCTGAGGTTTTGCAACAAAGAGATATCACAAATTGCTAAAACAAAATGTAGAAAATGGGTGAATGACTTATTAGGGCTGCAAAGGGCACACTGAGCCCTGCAAACTCCTTTGGGAATCCTAAAAAATAAGCAGAAACAGAGGGATTTCCATATATGCATTATACATGTATAATTTTAGAATTATCTATTCACAACACACATGGAAGAGATGAGTAGGAAGGAAGGCTTTTCACGCCCTATTATATCAACACAACACAAGGAAATCAATGGAAACAGATTAATTTAAAGCCACTTTACCCTCCTCAAGAACACATGGTCTATTTCCCTGTTGCTAATTCTATTGGAGAAACAACCTAGCCCAGTTTATAGGAGATCACTGGAGGAGATGTTTAACTACATCCATCTATTTCCAAAGCTATAATATATTTGAGAACTATGAATTCAGGATGACATTCCATATTTAGCAATAGCAATAGAAACATAACTTACAGTTATATACTGCCCCATAGTGCTTTATAGAACTCTTTGGGCACTTTTACAGTGTAAGCAAGGGTGGGCTTCAAAAATTTTAGCAAGAGGTTCTCTGCCCAGTTGCTGGGTGGGCGTGGCCATCGTGGGTGTGGCCTAGTTGGTCTCCTGCACCATGGGGGAGGGTCAGTTTTGCCCTTCCTGGACTCCAGGAGGGTGAAAACAGCCTCCCCATGCTCCGGAAGTCCTCTAGAGGACTTCCAGAGCATGGGCCCATTTCTGGCCTTCCTGAACTTTCAGTATTCCTGTTTTTTGCCCTCCACAAGACTCTGTGCATATCCTGCGCTTACCATCCAAAATGGAGATGGGGATGTTCTCTGAACTGCAGAGAAGCTTAGCTATAGGTTCTCCTGAACCCCTGCAAACCCCCAGCAGCCCACCCCTGAGTGTAAGCATAGTTTGCATATTTTGCCCTCAACAATTTGTGTCCTCATTTTACTGACCTTAGAAGGATGGATGGATGAGTCAACCTTGGGCCCCATCAGGAGCGAACTCTAGGCTGTGGGTAATGTTCAATACTGCACTTTAACCACTGTGAAACCATGGCTTCTTCTACTAACCTTCTAGTTAGCAAAATTGTACTACAAAGCACCTGTACATAGCTGTATTTTTATGGCAACGGTACTAGAGAAGAAAATCTCAAGGGGAATAATCTTTTATACCCTCTTTTCCAATCCAATAAATATAGAGCTAATGCTTCACAAAGCCATTCACAGTGGGCCCCATGAGACAGGTACTTTGCATTCGGCAATTTTTCCCTACGGTTTTCATATAAACCAAAAACTGGCAGAAAGCACACAACATGTTAAATGAGAACTAGTTTTTGTACTATATCCTCAACCGTCAGCCTCCATGCTTTATTTGGTGCATCTATAAGTAGGGCATGAAATAGAGATATGACATGAAATGCTGCTATGTTCTACTGGGCTGTTTTTAGTATCACTTCTCAGCCAACTAAATTAGCTGAATTTATTATGCTTTATATTTCTTCTTGACAGAAGATGGCATCATGCGAGAACTACGGGCAATGCGCAGAGAAATGAGGCTTATGAAAGGTGAACAGCGCCGGACTAATGCCAGAGTGATCTCATTGACACAGGAACTTGCAGCATTCAAGGAACGTTAACAGTGGCAATAAAAGTTGACATCCTTCCTTGTTTTCACCAGGACACTTTCTGTTGGTGTTTATGTTCTACCTTGGGAACAGATTGTCTGTTTCTAATGAAGTGTTCCCACATAGGCTACAGTCTATCCACATTACATTTCAGCCAGATAGTCAAAATAGCAATAGCACTTTATATTTGTATGCTTTATAGCACTCTTTAAGCAGTTTAGAGTCAGCCTATTGCCAACAGTCTTGTTCCTTATTTTACTGACTTCAAAAGAATGGAAGGCTAAGTCAACCTTGAGCCGGTCAGGGCTGAACTCCTGGCAATGCATTCTGACCACTATGCCATCACAGCTCTTTCAAAGTCATAAGAGTCTGCATCTCTGTTTGTGGATCAATTGGATGGATCAATTCAAACTGCCAGCACATGGGCTGGATATGTCATGTGAAGGCCATCCCCAACCTGGCTCCACAAAGGCAAAAAACATCATGATACGTCATGATACATGATGCGATCGAGTTTGACACTCGTGGGATGGATGGATGTGTATATAGACAGATTAAAATTTAACAGTAAGGACCTGAATTTGGGGTTTTCATATGGTTCTTCTTCTATCAGGATAGGAATGGCCAGCATAAGTCCATTTTTAAAAAGTTCTGCTAAAGATATTAGGTAGTTTGACTGTGAACCAGAGGGAGACTAATATCTAAAATGTTTTTTATATAATTTGCCATATTTAAATGTTCTGCCATAGATTCCTTAATTATTTTTTAAAGGACCAGCAAAATTACTTATTTTATACTTGGCAAAATAGATGCATTCAAAATGTATTTATTTCATTTGTTTCAGATCTTTGCACTCTTGATTTTCAGTCCACATGTCTGCAAGAAAGGACATAATCTTAAAAGCATTTTTTTTAAAAAAAAAATTTGATGGGGAAATGCACAGAAACAAAATATTAACAAATCAGAAAAAAAAGCAGACCAAACATTTAAAAGATTTCTGCTTCCTGATCAGTAGTGTGATTCCTATCTTGGATCCCAATACAATACATTAGTATTTTATCATAGATTCATGCATTCATTCACTCAGTCACTCACTCGCTTTTTCACCCATCCATCTATCCAAACATCCATCCACCCACCCACTCACCCATCAATCCATCCATACAATTATTTACTGTCATTCTTTCAGCTCCCCATTTCCTTTTTGAAACTCCTAGTCTTCTATAAAAGAAAGATACTTCATTCAGGGGTTGGGTTGGTGAAACATATATTAGCAGATGTTCAAAATGTGCTACATAGATATAGAGAATCTGATTAAATTTGATGCTCAAAACCTTTGGTAGAATAAGAAATAAATAACCCAGCAGGATATTTTTTAAATACTGGTAACTAATAGTCATAATAAAATTATTGCACTTATCAATTATTATGAGCCTATTAAAGTTGTTACAGATTATATAAATGTGTTGCACATTTTAGTTTACCTGTAGATTCCTTGATTACAGCTAGTCATTACAATAAATGTTAGCTCTAATAACAAACCAGTTTTAGATTTGTTATTAGAATTCCTTCCTTTAAATCTATTTCTTATACTGAAGAATATGGTCAGTTTATATATTGGAGTTTAATTTGATGAATTTAGGATCACTCTTAATTTTTTCCATCACTTTTTCTTTCAGATTCACATCAAAGCTATTCTCCGTTTTTTTTTTCAAATATCTTGACACTTAGTTAAATTAATTGATATTGTTGTATGCGATTATACCCCAATAAATATAGTCATCTCAATTTTTTCAACATGGTAGTTAAACCTTTATTAAAGGACCCATTTTTAATAAAGTAAATGCAGAAAGAATTGAAGAACTTTTCCTTATATAGAGACATTCTGTAAATTTATTGATTGTTTGGAAAGCTTTTAAGTCATTCATTTATGTTTTTGTTTTATTGCTTATGCTTCAAGAAAAATAAAAATCAAAAAGTTCAAAAATAAACTTGGAAAGAAAATGTTAAAGATCTGCCAAACATTTACTGTAAGTACTGTAAGATAACCCATGCCAGAATTATATAAACTTTTATGAATGTTAAGCAGGAACTTCATTCCCTTCACGAATTTGAAATAGAATATGGTTGAATTTAATATAGCATGGGAATAAGGTGAAAAATGTGGTAAACTTCTTAGCTGAATGAAACAATTGCAATAATTTATTAGTATTTCCACAATTAGGTATGCCTGAGGTATGTGTAAGTATTTTGACCAAATCAACACTATTTTCATTTATCTTCTTAGTTATTTGATACAAAATCAATCTGAAGCAAGAAAGTTTACACCTTAAAGTTGCCATGTTTGAAAATATTGTAGCTATATATTAGATTACTTTTTTTTACTGACAATATGCTAAGTCTGTTTGACTAATAAACTCAAACAGTTGGGTCTCTATGTAGAACTTCTTTTAATATCCCTATGGGGAGTAAGTTTCTGACAGATTAGTAATATAATAACTTGTTCTAGGCCAATTCAGAACAACTGTTGTATCTGCAGAGACTCTGATTAAGTATTTGTAGCTCTGGATATCTCTTCTGTAATTGAAAGATATAAGTATTGGATTATTTTCAAAGATTTATTATGTTCATTAAAAGGAACACAAAAAGCTTTGTTACATTTGACATTAAAATTACAAATGTTTTACAGATAACTACTTAGTGCTCACAGATAGTATATTAATATTTAATGGGCAAGAAAAGTGAGGGGAAATATATCTCAGGCTTCTATCCTTTGCTAATGGTCTCACACTGGAATAGTTTGAAACAGTTTATTTAAGTATCTTATTTATTTTGATATATAATCCACTAAACCAACAGAGACAGTCTGTGGGTGCAAAACTGATGTCATTTTAGGTTGCAATTCTATTATGCTTAGTACAGCTTCTTAGAGGAATCCCTGGGTTTAATAAGGGAGGTGTCAGGGTTCAAATAATACACCCATAGCAAACAAAACTCTGAGACAGGTAAATTCATCAAAGAACAGTTTTATTGAATATATTATATTGGTACAGGCTGGTGAAAACCAACATTGAATGTTCCCACATTTTCACCTAATTAAAAGTAAAAGTTTTCCCCCTTCCACAAACACTCAGTCACATGGACCAATCAAGGTGTCATCCGGTTGCCTGGTAACTTCACTCCTCCTCTCTTCGACCACCTGTGGGAATGTCCTTAGTTCCCAGGAAAATCTATTTTGTTTTGTCTACAAACCTCAGCTATCTCTATTCCCCTCCTCCCTATCCCTCAGCTCCAATGTGACAACACTGAAGTCTCAAAATGGCCTCGGTCAGGTCAGCTTCAGGGTTGATAGGAGGTTTTAGGAGAGATTCATCCTTGAGCAGCAGCTACTGACTGGGGTTCCATTGTGGATAACATTATGAAGTGGACATGATATAGGTGCATTAAGGTAGGCTTTGAGTTTATAACATCCAAGGTGCATCCATGACTTCAATTCAGTCTCCCAATCCTCCAACCCATGTGTGATGGAAGAGATCATCCCAAGTCCAGAGAAAATATTTTCACCCTTGGGGGAAGGTAATTTTTATTTAACCTCCCCCCCTTTTGGGGGGTGGGGTGGAAATGCTAAATGATGTCCAAGATTGACTTAAACAAGATAGCGATTTTTTTTCTTGTAATGCTACAGTTATGGGCTTGCTATGAGACTGAGTCTCAACTATTTTAATTTTTGAGCAATCAACATCTCTGCAGTTAATTTTTAAGCTTAATAAGAAAGAAAGAGCATTGAAAAAACCTCTTTTTGTCTCAAATGCAAAATATCAAGAAAATCACTAAAGAAATGCTCAGTACATCCTATACTTTGATCCTTCCTGGGAGAAAGTAGAACTTCTATAAGAAATAATGAGAATCATGCCAGTTTTAAGAACACTATTAATCTGATCCAAAAATTTACCTTAAATCTAATTAAGACCTTTGAATAGTTCACCAATGGACTTTTTTTTTAATGCTGTGGAGGAAAATACCTACTTTGATAAGGAACCAAGGCATTTGGAGATAGACGCAACCAAATATCTTTTACTGACATGCACAATTACAGTGATCACGAGGTTCCCACCCTCCCCAAAATATTACATAGGAATAATGTAAATCATACTACAACCTTCATAGTTGAGATATAACATCTGATAACATTGTAAGACCTTACTATGGTTGTCTCAGCAACTCTACATTCTTTTGTATGTACTAATAGGATTTTAACTTGGCCCAATTACAGAAGCGTATAGTACATTCCATAAATAGTGGTATTTATTGCGCCCATACGCTGGCTTCCTTCACATAAAGAAGAGATAAGGATCTGGTTTCTTTGACTTGTCTCCTTTCTCTCCAGGATCAACAGGTAGCTTTGGTTTTCTTCCTTTATATTTCAGAGCTTTTTCTCATGCTTATATCATGAACAAGCCATCATAGATGATAACCCTTCACAACAGGTTTTGTTTTTCATTCAATTATTATTTACTTTTTTGCGGAGTCTAAAGTCGTTAGGAATTCTTCCTTGACAATCCATACAAAGAAGTATTCTTCAGCCACTAGATGGCAGGGCAGTTTTCATATATACGTATTAGTGAGTTGGTTTCAGATCTGGCTCCACTCAACCTACCTAACAATTCATACTACAATTAGATTTTTGTTGTATAGTTATAATGAAGTTAGAGGACTCATGTTATGTGCCTTGTTTCTGTCTCAAAAGACTCAAGTCATATAACCTTGAGATATAATAGGAACTTCACACAAGATATTAGGTAAAAAATGAGTGTTAGAAAAGAAATGCTCCTGATGTCAGGCTGCATAATGTTATTTTCAAGAGTAAAACATTGGTAGCTAAGTGCCTCTTCGTTTCAACTTGTCATTAGAGTAAAGTTCCACTGAAGCTTGTGAGAGTCTGGAAACTTTTCAAGGACGTATCAACAGGTGTAAAGAAGAAGGGAGATGTTCCCCATGACAAAGGGAACTTGTTTACATGGTCTCCATGAAAGCCTATGGGTTGGGCTGGGAACTTCATTGTTTAATATTGTGAACTGGTGCCTGAGAAATTCAGTTAGTTTTACCTCACCATTACCAAATTATGTATTCAATAAACAGTAATGATCCTGGACAAGCTGGATGTTGACAATGATAGGTTATAAAGGCGTTCCAAATGGACAATCAAAGACCTTTTGTGATTTGTGGAGAATGAAGTTTCCTTGTCTGACAGAACTGCTTGAGAGAATTTTGTATATGTGGCATCACCTTCAAACATAATATCATTACCATCACATGTAGAAAAATCTCAGCTTATGTGCAATAATATCTACTTGCATAATGTTTGCATCAGAATTGTAACTGTTTACTGATGTAACAACATATAGTCTATCTTTTTAATTTAATTTTTGTTTTTCCACTGCATATGTAACTTTTAAAGCATTTGTTATGTATTTTTAGTTTATATTTTTGTGTTTTGTTCTTTTTTATTTTTCTGTTATTATTTTACAAGCAATTAAAAATAAATAAATAAACTATGTTCATGCCTGAAAAATTGGCATAAGATTGGCCATTATTTAAAAAGTGAACAATCTGAAATGTGCATATAAATAAATGATGCTCTTCCTACGGTGAAAAATAAATATGGCATCTAACCATTTAAAGGGTAGCCAATTAAACAATGTTTCAGATATAAAAGGAAGTATTAAATATTTGATGTTTAGTGTGACACAGCATAGAAAAAAAATTATAAGTTCCATGCTCCAACAATTAAGAAGAGAAGACTAAAAGGCTTCATTTATTATATGTTAAATTTAAAAAGCAGACAAAGCTCCAAATATTTGATTAATATTTAATCATTAGGACCATTAGTGTAGTTTAAAATACTGAAACATTTCATGCTCCCAAAGAATGTTTCATGCCCCAACTATTAACAATCGAAGATTAAAAGAAGACTTCGTGTATTACATGTTAAATTTAAAAAGCAAACCCAAGCTCCTAATATAATTTCTGTTAATATTTAGTCATGGTGTATGGTGCATTTTAAAAATATTGAAAAATAGATGGGTTTATTTGCCCAATTGTTTAATTGACTCTAGAAGTGATTTTTCTCTCTAAGCACCTAGTGTTAGTTTTTTCAACAACAGATCAGCATCAGCTGTATTATGCCATCTTGATTAGTTATGTAAATTAACTTCCAAATTCAGAGGATGTAGAAAAGGAAACTAATATACCCTCTGGGGAATTCCATTTTATTATTCATAACATATTTCCACCTTAATCAAAAGATAAGTTGGTTCAGTTTGTTAAAAATGAATCTTTGTAACTCAAGAACAGTATACCTGAAGGTTATTGGTCT